>NC_056739.1:770261671-770404171 GCF_019279795.1 Protopterus annectens | reverse complement strand
CTGAGGTTTATTGCTGCTTTGATGATGACTGGTAATGGATTTGTAGTCCAGCAAAAGTAGTATAGTAAAATTAAAAAATGCAGAACAGTCCCTTCCAGCATATATATTATCTTCAAAATGCAATATAACTTGTAGACTGCCCTATGATGAACAAGGCAGTACACAGAAATTATGACTGAATTATAAAAGCATAATCCAAAGGCTTTAACATAAGTCAGCAGCAGATTCAGCTGGCTGCTCAAAGGTCAAACAAGTCCGCACTGCAGCAAATACCTGACTTTATTTTAAACAATGAGATCTGATATTGTCATTTCCACCCACTTCAACTTCTAAAGACGGTGGATAAAAATCTTTATATCCAAACCTCTACATCCTCTCCAGTATTACACTGTGTACCTAAATATCCTCAGACCTCACCTGCTGCTCCAAAGCATCATATGTTCAGCTAAGTGCCTTTTTCCTTTTGGCTTTTCCATTTTACTAGCTTCCCCCTCTCCTTCCAAGATAGTTGTAATTTTTAGGATGTTTATTATGTCTGTAGACCATCTTGATATTTGCTAACTAGTTAGTAAGCTTAGATGAGGTGTTTCCTAGTTTGTAGTCACCATTTTTGCTGGTAAATTTTCTATACTACATTTATTTGTTTAAAAAACTAGTCACACACACACACACACACACACACACACACACACACACACACACACACACACACACACACACACACACACACACACACATATTCAGATACAGATATTGCTTATTTCTAGAACTTCAGTATACTTGTAGTATACGTTCGTATTAGAGCTATTCTATTACTTTATATAGTTCCACTGTATTTTGGTGTTTGTCTTAATGTATAATAGTGTGTACCTTACCATGGATAAGATCCCAGTTTTCAAAAAGTGCTTGGGGTGTGTACACAAGTTGCCCCACAACGCAAAGGTGCATATGAGAGATGTGTATGTTGTTTGTGTCTTGTCCATTTGGACATCATTTGCCCAACTTGTGGTGTCTTTGGAGTCAGGGTTCTTGCTGATCATGAGCAAAGTTAGTTTTAAAAGGCTTGGTACCTTTATCTTCTGTTATGCCAGTCCAGGCTGCTATGTTCCTTTCTCCTTCCCTTTTTTATAGCCACACCTGTCACACCACCCACTGGATTTTGGATCCCATTCTAGATCTAGTTTTCCAGCCTTAGGGACAGCCTCACCTAAATTTGAAGTCCCTCAGGTTAATCACTTGGTTCATCCAATTCCACTGATGGCCAGAGATCTTAGGCTGTCCCAAAGGATAGTACATATTGTTTCCTTGTCTTAGAAGCCATCTGCCAGAAAAATGTGTGGTAGTAAATGGAAATTATTTTGCTTTGACAAAGGGTGCTTTTGACCAGCAGCCAAGACAGATTTTTGAAGTCCCTAACTTAGAAAACTCTGTTTTGATCACAATTAATTTTGCTAGAAGAGTTTCAAAGCTACAGGCATTGTCAGGTAACTGTCCTTACCTTAGCTTTCAAAAAGACAGGGTTTCCTTCCAGATAAATCCATCTTTATTACCTAAGGTGGGCTCTGAGTCTAATCTAAGCTAAACTGTTCAATTACCAGTTTTATTCCCAAGTTTCAGTAACAAAGGAAAATGTATGCTTCATTGTTTGTATTTCCTCCATCATTTGAGGGTAGGATGAATAATTTAGGAGATCATTCAAGCTTTTTAGGTCCTTTTCTAAGACCAAATTGAGTGACATGGGATCAGTCATATGACTTTCTGATTGTATATGTTTTGCTTTTTCTTTGAAAGGTGTTCCACAGTCTAGTACACCAAAATCTTGTCCACTAGTGCAGTTACTACCTCTGCTTCCTGTTTTGGTCTCAGTATGCTGGATAATATAAGTGCAGCAGCTGTTTGGTCTTCCACTGATACATTCATGCCCATTATAAATTGGATATTCATTCAATATCCAGGGCATCATATGGCTGCACAATTTTCTTGAAGGTTCTGTCCACGTTATTGTCTGGCTCTAATTGTTCAGCAGGAGATTCTGTCCCATACGTTGGGGCAGACAGAAAAGACAACATCGGATACAAATTTTATGTACTTAACATAATGCTAGATCTGTGTTGTCTTCTTCGTCCATCTTAACCATCCATCCCTCTCTTTGTCCCCCTTCCAAATTGTCAATGGTGGAATTTGTGGCTCTTCATCTAATTTCCAATTACTGCAAAAGGAATAGTTTGCCACCAACTCTAGGAACTCATCCCATCACTGCATCTCCCTCCACCCACTACAATGGCTGGAGATTCCCAACTATCTGAACTTCCTTAAACTCAGCACTGTCCATAAGCTCATATTTAACCCATCCTCCTGTCCTCTCCATGTCCTTAAACCCCTATATTCCTAATCACTCACTCAGGTCAGAAACTCAGAACCTGCTCAAAGCCTACAAACCTTTATGGCCACCTGAACACTCTCTGCTATCCTGCTCCTTAGCTAAACTATGGAACTCTCTTCCTTCCTCCCTTAGAAATAGTCGTAACCATTCTAACTTTAAATCCCTCCTCCATTCCCACCTACCTTCAAAGTGGGAATCTCCTTGCTCCTTCCCCACATAGGACCCTCTTATATCAAAACCCAACTACTAACTCTGTGCATCAGCTCTGCACTCACATTATTTGCCCTCCTACTCACCCTTAACCTCCAAATTTTAATAGTTTATTTCCAGCAATTTCTCATCCTCAATTGTAATTCACTGTTAATGACCCTTAGACTGTTCTGCTGTTATATTTTTACTACTGTTATTATGGATTGTAAAATTTCAGTTGTAAGTCACTGTTAATGACTGTTAGACTGTACAGTTGCTAGATTTTATTATTTATTATTATTGTAGAATGTAGAAATTATTTACTGTAGAATGATGCATAAAGCTGTCTGACTTCTTTGTTTTGTATATTTATATGCTAATATATTTGTCATTGTTACTGGAGCTTTTTTCCCCGAACTTTCACTAAAAAATGGGCTCTTTTTAGACCCAGTGGACTTCTGCAGTCATCAAACCGAAATAATAATAATAATAATAATAATAATAATAATAATAATAATAATTGCTAGGTGTAGGTGATGTAGAGAAGTCAAACATGATCTGTGGAGACTGCGGCATACAGTGTATTATGGGAGAGGGTGTAGGTAATGTAAATCAGGGCAAACTCGATCTTTAGAGACTTCAGCATGCACTGTATTATGGGAGAGAGTGTAAGGTGATGTAGAGCAGGGCAAACTCGATATGTGATGACTTCAGCATGCACTGTCTTATGAGAGAGGGTATAGGTAATGTAGAGCATGGTAAATTTGATCTGTGGAGAGTTCAGCATGTGGTGTATTAATGGAAAAGATATAGGTGATGTAGAGCAGGGCACACATAATCTGTGGAGACCTCAGCATGCACTGTATTATGGGAGAAGGTATGGCTGATGAGCAGGAAAGGCTCAATGTGTGGAGACTTTAGCATGCATTTTATTATGGGCAGGGTGCAGGCGATGTAGAGCAGGGCAAACTCTATATTTGGAGACTTCAGCATGAGTGCATTATTTAAGGGGGAGTAGGTGACATAGACCTGAGCAGACTCAATTTGTGAAGGCTTCAGCATGACGTGCATTATGGGAGACGATGTAGGTGAGGTGGAGCAGGGCAAACTCGATCTGTGAAGACTGCATCATGGACTGCATTATGGGAGTGGATGCAGATAATGTAAAGCAGGGCAAACTCAATCTGTGGAGATTCCAGCATGCACTGCATTATGGGAGAGGGCGTAGGTGATGTAGCTCACAGCAAATTCAATCTGTGGAGACTGCAGCATGTGTTTTATTATGGGCAGGATGTAGGTGATGTAGAATAAGGCAGACTTGATCTTTGGAGACTTCAGCATGACATGCATTATGGGAGATGATGTAGGTGACGTAGAACAGGGCAGACTCCATCTTTGGAGAGTTCAGCATGTGCTGTATGATGGGAGAGGGTGTAAGTGAAGTAGAGCAAGGCAAACTCGATCTGTGGAGACATCAGCATGCAGTGTATTATGGTGGAAGGTGTAGATGATGTAGAGCAGGGCAGACTCAATTTGTGGAGAATTCAACATGCAATGCATTATGGAAGAGGGAATTGGTGCTGTAGAACATGGCAAACTGATCTGTTAAGACGTCAACATGCACTGTATTATGGGAGTGGGTGTATGTGATGTAGAACAAGGTAATCTTGATCTGTGGAGACTAGCATGCACTGTATTATGGGAAAGGATGTAGCAGATGTAAAGCAGGGCAAACGCAATCTGTGGAGACTTCAGCATGCATTTTACTATGGGAGAGTGTGTAGGTGATGTAGAGCAGGGAACAGTCGATCTATGGATACTTCAACATGCAGTGTATTATGGGACAGGGTGCAGATATTGTAGAGCAGGGAAAACTCAATCTATGGAGACTGCACCATGCACTGTATTATGGGAGAGGGTGTAGCTAATGTAGAGCAGGGCAAACTCAATCTGTGATGACTTCAGCATAGACTTTATTGTGGGATAGGTTGCAGGTGATGTAGAGCAGGGCAAATTCAATCTGTGGAGACTTCAGAATGCATTGCATTATGGCAGAAGGTGTAGGTGATGTAAAGCGTGGCAAACTCGATCTGTGGAGACTTCAGCATGCAGTTTATTATTGGAGAGGGCCAGTGATGTAGAACATGTGGTGCTTTATGAATGTGGGTTGTTGCTTTCATTTTAGGACACAAATAAATGAGTCTTCATGGGTTCTGTTCATGCAGCTTTATTACATACCAACACATTACTGCTGCTGACTGTTGACTCTAACTTAAGTAACTTATATAGAATTAATGCCTATGATCATGCATGCTTACTCCTGTGGAGCTGCTTTTACAAAATGGCACTAAGATTATGCACGAGTGCGGATTATATACGTGCATGTACAGCCTGGCATGCTTCTTAACGATACACGTGCACACACTTTACATATCTATGACCATGCATGCTTACTCCTGTGGAGTTGCTCCCTAGCTGCTTTTACAAAATGGCACTAAGGTTATGCACGTGTGTGGATTACATACGTGCATGTACAGCCTCGCATGCTTCTTAACGATACATGTGCACACACTTTACACTGTGATCTACATCCTCCCTCTTTGAGAAATAGACCATACAATTGTTATGAGACTGTTTAGCATGCAGAAATCACAGGTAATCTATAAATATGCATTATACAATATTAAGCATATAGGTATATACAATCAAGTCCATGTTGCTGCATATTTCACACTTGGTTTAGATACTCGTCCAAATGGTGTGACATAAAATTGGGAATTAGATTTAGCAACTGGGACAGTTTCTGCAAAATGGTTGACCAGTGGAATGTTCAAATCACTTTCTGGAACAAAATCAGACTTTTGAGCAGATTCTGGTCTGGAAACAATGTCTGGATCATTCTTTGATTTAGAGTTTGCATCACAGATACAGTGTTGTGATTGCAATGATGATGATAGTTCTGGTACAGGAAGATGTTTGCGATTCCTCCTGTACTCCATTCCTTTGGAATTTACAAAGTGAGATCTCAACTCAGCACAGATTCCTGCAATCTGTCCTATTCGATCAAAACATTTTGTTGTCTGGATTCGTACTGTCTCTCCTTCCCTCATTAGACGAAATAGTCTGCTCGATCTGTCGTAACTAGATTTCTGGATAATATGCTTCTTAAACAAATGAGCCTTGATGGTTTTAGTGTTCTTTGACTTAGGCTGCAACAAACTTGAAGAAATATTTAAAATAGTTCTAGTGTGCCTGGAAAGTAGTCTTTGAGCAGGTGAGCCAAGAATATCATCATGGGGTATGTTTCTGAGATTAAGCAAATTCAAGAACATATTTGTATTGTCATGCTTTGACCTTTCAAGTAATTGATTTGCACTCTATGCTGCTCTTTCAGCTAGACCATTGGATTGAGGATATTCAGGACTACCAGTGACATGTACAAAGTCCAATTCTTTGGCAAATTTCTGAAACAACTGGCTAGTAACTTGAGTGCCACTGTTAGAATAAAAAAGTTGTGTGGACTACCATGAGCTTAGAAATGATGTTTCAACTTAGTAATAACAGCAGCTGAGGTTAGGTTAGGTAGCAGATCAAGCTCGAACCAATTTGAATAAGAGTCTACCAAAACTAAGTAGTGCTGATTGTTTCACTCAAAGATATCAGCTGCTACAGTAGACCAAGGTAGTTCAGGAATTGGACTAGCTGAAGCAGTTCTCTTTGCAAATGCGATCTTGGTCTATTGCAAACTGAACAAGAAGAAAGAACTCTATCAATGTGTTTCGAAAATGAAGGCCAAAATACTAATTCTTGTGCTTTTCTCTTAGTGGATGTGGTTCCTGGGTGACCACGATGATACAAAATCTGGATATATTCTCATTGTAAGGAAGCAGGAACAACAATTTTAGGACCTTTGAAAATAATGCCATCTTCCATCAACAATTCAACTCTGTAAGGAAAATACGCTTGGACTTTAGGTGATGCACTAGATTGCTTTGATGGCCATCTGACACATCTGACATTAATATAGTGATGAGCTTCTGTGAAATTGAATCAGTCTCAGTATGATCTCTTAACTTATCAAGTCTAGTGGCGGAAACATTGCACACTGACATCACATGAAAGTCAAATTATGTGCAACAAGCTGTTCTGTTGTATTTCTAAGATAAGATATCAGCCAGATAAAGCAATTTACCTTTGGTGTAGACCAATTTGAAATTGTAAGAAACTTGAGCACCAGGATTGTAGGTAAAATCCAAACTAAAAAAAAAACAATCCCAGGAAGACGAAAGCGCTTACTTCACTGTTGATTTTTGGAGGTCATTATATTTGCTGTGGAATTCAGTTAAGGAACAGTGGAATAAACTTTGTTAAACTTTTTTATGTTTGGATTACATCCTTGTGGTTGGAATATTGTATGGTGCTTTAATTCAAGATGAGCAGACAGACACTTCCTGGGATTGTGTTTTTTTAGTTCAATTTGAAATTGTACTTTTGCAATTTAAGCATCATTCATTGTAATCTCGCTGGAGCGGAATGCATAGGCTTCTTTAGAATAGTAACTAAAGGTTGATGATTAGTTTCAATCTGAATAGTTCGACCATAAATATAATCTTGAAACTTGGAGCATACAAATACTATTGCCAACAGTTCCTTTTCAATTTGAGCATACTGCATCTCAGTTTGCTTTAGTGTTCTAGATGCACAGGCTACTGGTCTGCCCTCTTGAAGTATAACTGCATCTAGGCCAAATTTTGAAGCATCATGGGAAAGAATAACTGGTTTGTTCACATCATAGTATCTTAGCATAGATGAGATTGCAATTTTCTGCTTAAAGTTTTCAAATGCCTTCTGATGATGTTCTAACCATGACCATGCAACATTTTTGTATGTTAGTTCTGTTAAAGATGCTGTCAACTCACTAAAGTCTGGTATAAATGTCCCTAAATAATTGACCAGGCCCAGAAAAGGGTGTAAACTTTGTACATTGTCTGGCACTGACATCTTTAGAATAGCCGTTGCTCGGTCGGGTCTGGTCTCTACCTGTACTTGTAAACAAATGTCCTACATATGTAACTTCTGGAAGTCTAAATCAGCACTTCAGAGGATTGAGCTTTAAGTTCACTTCACATGCTCTGTCTAGAACTTTCTTTAGGTTTCTGTCATGCTCTGCTACACCATTGCCTCCAACCAACAGATCATCTACTATTATGGTAAATGGATAACCTGAAAAAATGGGATCCATTACATGCTGAAAACCTTCAATTGCAGAATTTATTCCAAATGTCATCCTTAGGAATCTGTATCTGCTAAAAGGAGTACCCAAAGTAGTTATAAATGAGGATTTGTGATCTAGCATCACTTGCCAAAATGAACTCTTTGCATCCAACAGAAAATACAGCAGCATTCGGTATTAGAGCTTCAACTTCTTCAACTGTGAGCATTGGATGATAGTCTTTTTAATGCTTTGTTCAGATCTCTTGGGTCAATGCATAAACTGATGTCATCTGAGCCATTCTTGTGAGTGGCTACCATGGATGACACCCATTCCATTGGTTCTGTGACTGAGCAAAGCACACTTTGCTGCATCATTTTATCCAACTGAGCTTTAACTTTGTCTTGCATCACTATTGGAACTCTTCTTACTGGTCTGGCTACTGCAATGATCTCTGGGTCTAACTTCATGGAATACACAATTGGAAGTTTGCCTAACTTATCAACAAAAACATCAGTATACTCCGAGAAAATGACTTAGGAGAAATTGGAACTCGGAAATGCACTTATGTGATGAATTTCTTTAGCAAAAGAAAGCAGATTCATTCTTAAACTATCTTTGAGACCCAATAAAGAATGCACTGGTCTTTGGACTACATATAATAACAAGTTATAGCAGTTCTCAGCCAAATAACATGAAAGTATCTTCAGTTTGAATGTCTTCCCCTCCATAAGCAACAAGTCTCGCATTACTGGTTACATTGAGTGGTTCATTAGTTCTCACTCTTGCAAATGTGCCTGTTGATATAACATTACACTTTAAACCAGTGTCTGCTTTGAGCTCTGTTGATTTTCCATTAATCTGGACAGTACAAAATACTTGTTAACAAGTTCACTGCATCATCTCTTTCACCAAGCACTGATATACCATCTACATAGAAAGCTGACTGTTTCATCTCTACTTGATCAACTTGCTTTTTTGTGTGACCTTTCTTTACAACTATGTGAGGCTTACTTGATTTGCAAAACTTTTGGAAATTATTCCATTTTTTACACTTGTGACATTTCTGACCATATGCTAAGCACTTGTCTCTTTTAGACTCATGATTTTCACCACAATTGCGACAGTTAACAATAAAGCTAGATTTGGGTTTTGCTGATTCATGCCTATGTTGCATTGAGCTGGCGCTGGAGCTCGCGCCTTTCTTGGAACTTTCCGGAAACTCTTGTGGCTTCTTTAGTAATCCTGTAGCTGCCACTTGCTTAGGCCTGTTCTTCTTTGCCATGTGTTGCATACTATCTAGATGTGCTCTGGAACCAACGGAAACCATGCTCTTGTCACTCGCAAGCATACCTGTGTGTTTTTCTGTCACCTCATGGATTTGACAAATCCCTATGGCTTTGCTCAATGTTAAATCACTGCCACAAAGTAAATCACTGTCACAAAGTAAATCACTATCACAAAGTAAAATCTTTCTCCCAAGCCTGTCCTTTATCAGCTCATCTTTTAGATTATCAAACCAACACATTTTAGCTCGGTTTCTCAAGTCAGTTATATAATCTGCAAATGTTTCCCCTGGTTTCTGATCTCTTGTGTAAAACAAATGCCTCTGTAATATAATACTCGTCTGGGGGTTACACATTTCTCTGAACTTGCACTTCAATCACTCTGGGTCTTCTCTTGATTCAGCTTGTACAACAATATGGCAGTCTACACCTTCTTCATATACTGCTGGTGCATACATAAATGAACCCTCTCTTTCTATGACCTTTAACCCAGGTAGGTTTAGCAAAATGAATGCCCTTGTGCATGCATCTCTATCTGTATAATCTGCTTGTATGAAAATATTGTACTCTTGCTCAAATATTCTCCAGTTCTCTGCAATATTCTGATGAAATACAAGTGGTAGGGGTTTTCGAAATCCATCTGCCATATTAACACATACCAGCAAAGGGGTTTGCAAATGAGCATAAATATACACACATGCACATATGCCAGAATTAATGCCAATAATTGTCCAATGCCTTTGTATTCTGAACTTGTACCTTTCATTGGGCTTTTCAGAATTATGTGAATAAACTAACTCATAGTACAATCATCTGCTGCCTTAATTCAATAACGTTTCGAAGTAATTGCACTTTGCGAATAACTGCATACAGCACACTGAACTATCCCCAAAATGGTGGTACCTCACTAGACAACTCTTTACAGTACAAGAAGCACTCTGTAATGGTGGTACTTTGCAAATATACACACCCAGCACAAGAAACTCTTTTGAAATAGTTGTACTTAGAATGTATTACATAAAGTAGCTGCACTTTACACACAACAAACTCTTTGAAATACATGCACAGTAATAAGCACACACTGTAAGCACTTTTACACACTTTGAGATACTTTGAATAACTTTAGTTATGCCCTTGATATAATACGAAGTCATAGTTATGCCCAAACTTAGCACTTTGCCAAAACACATGCAGTCACCTTGCTTTATTTTTTTGCTTAATATGCCCTTTATTTTTTACTGTAATCATTTTACTCATTTAAGCTCTTTTTATGCCCAATACACTTTTGTTGTGCATGTTTTACTCTAAACATGCCCAACTTTGACTTGAACACACTTGTTTTGCTTTAAAAATACTCGTTTTTGCTTTACACATACTCATTTTGCTTTACAGTTAATCTTTTAATTAACAAATTCGTGCTTGCCCCTTGCCTGATAATGTGGTCTGTGCCCTTGTAATGCCCCATTGTCTTTTGCATCAAGTAAACAGTTCATGTTATTTCTCATTACCTTTGTTTCTTTATGGCTATTTTTGTACACCTTTCTCTCAATTTTAGCTTCACTGTCGTGTTTAGATCTCTTGGCTCTGAATATTCTTTTCTCTTCGATCCTGGTTCTGGCACCATGTCGCTTTCGTGTTCAAACATGAATAAATGAGTCTTTGTGGCTTCTGTTCAAGCAGCTTTATTACATGCAAACACATTACTACTCTTGACTATTGACTGTAACTTAAGTAAGTTGTATACAATTAATGGCTATGATCATGCATGCTTACTCCCTAGCTGCTTCTACGAAATGGCACTACGGTTATGCACATGTGTGGCTTATATACGTGCACGTACAGCCTTGTATGCTTATTAAAGATACAAGCACACACACTTTACACTCTACAGAGGTGTAGGTGACAAAGACTAGAGCAGACTCAATCTGTGGAGACTAAAGCATGCAGTGCATTATGGGAGAGGGTGTAGGTGATTTAGAGTAGGGCAGATCCTATCTGTGGAGACTTCAACATATGATGTATTATGGGACAGGGTGTAGATGATGGTGAGTAAGGCAAACTCAATCTGTGGAAACTTCAGCAGGCAGTGTATTATGGGATAGGGTGCAGGTAATCTAGAGCAGGGCCGACTCTATCTTTGGTGACTTCAGCATGCAGTGCATTATGGGAGGGGGTGCAGATGATGCAAAGCAGGACAAACTCGATCTGCAGACACTTCAGCATGCTGTCTATTATCGGACAGGTTGAAGGTGATGTAGAGCAGGGCACACAATCTGTGGAGATGGCATCATGGACTGTATTATGGGAGAGGGTGTAGGTGATGTACAGTAGGGCAGACTCGATCTGTGGAGACTACAGCATACGGTGTGTTATGGGAGAGGGTGTAGGTGATGCAGAGCAGGGCAAACTCAATCCGTAAAGAGTTCAGCATGCAGTGTGTTATGGGAGAGAGTGTAGGTGATGTAGAATAGGGCAAACTTGATCTCTGGAGATTTCAGCATGCAGTGTATTATCGGAAAGGGTGTAGGTGACATAGAGCAGACCAGACTCAATCTGTGGAGACTTCAGCATGCACTGTACTATGAGAGAGGGTGTCAGTGATGCAGATCAGAGCAAACTCAACTTATGGCGACTTCAGCATGTGGTGTATTATCAGACATTGTATAGGTGATGTAGAGCAGGGCACAATCAATCTGTGGAGACTTCAGCATGCACTGCACTATGGAAGAGGGTGTTAGTGATGTAGAGCAGGGCAAACTTAATCTGTGGAGACTGCATCATGGACTGTAGTATGGGAAAGGGTGTAGGTGATGTAAAGCAGGGCAAACTCAGTCTGTGGAGACTTCAGCATGCAGGGTATTATGAAACAGGGTGTAGGTGATCAAGAGCATGGCAGATTTGATCTTTGGTGACTTCAACAGCATTATGGGAGAGGGTGTAGATGTAAACTAGGGCAGAATTTTTCTGTGGAGACTTTAGCATGTGGTGTATTATGGGAGAGGGTTAATGTGTTGTAGAGCAGGGCAAACACTATCTGTGGAGACTTCCACATACAGTGTATTATGGGAGAGGGGATAGATGATGTAGAGCAGGGGAGACTTGGATCTATGGAGATTTCTGCATTTGGTGCATTATGGGAGGGGATTTAGGTGACATAGAGCAGACCAAACTCGGTCTGTGGAGCCTGTAGCATGCAGTGCATTATGGGAGGGGATGTAGGTGACATAGAGCAGAGCAGACTCAATCTGTTGAGACTCCTGCATGTGGTGCATTATGGGCGAGGGTGTAGGTGATGAAGAGCAGGGCAGACTCAATCTATGGAGACTTCGGCATATGGTGTACTATGGGAGGGTGTAGATGATGGAAAGTAAGGAAACTCAATCTGTGGAAATTTCAGCAGGCAGTGCATTATCGGACAGGTTGTAGGTGATGTAGAGCAGGGCATACTCAATCCGAGGAGACTTCAGCATGCACTGTATTATGGGAGAGGGTGGAGGTGATGTAAAACAGGACAAACTTGACCTGTGGCGACTTCAACGTGCAGTGTATTTAGGCAGGGGGTGTAGATGATGGAGAATATGGCAAACTTGATCTGTGGGCACTTCAGCATGCAGAGTATTAAGGGACAAGGTGTAGGTAATCTGGAGCAGGGCAGACATGATCTTTGGAGACTTCAACATGCCGTGCATTATGGAAGAGTGTAGATGATGTAGAGCAGGGCAGACTCAATCTGTGGACACGTCAGCATGCTGTGTATTATGGGAGATGGTTATGTGATATAGAGAAGGGCAGATTAGATCTGTGGAGACTACAACATGTGGTGCATTATGAGAGTGGGTGTATGTGACGTAGAGCTGAGCAGACTCAATCTTTTGTGACTTCAGCATGCGGTGCATTATGGGAGAGGGTTTAGGTGATGTATAGCAGGGCAGACTAGATCTTTTTAGACTTCAGCATGTGGTGGATTATGGGAGAGGGTGTAGGTGATATAGAGCAGGGCAAACTCAACCTGCACAGACTTCAGCAAGGAAAGTATCATGGGAGAGGGTGTAGGGGATGCAGAGCAGGGCAAACCCAATATCTGGAGACTTCAGTATGCAGTGTATTATCAGAAAGGGTGTAGGTGACATAGAGCAGAGCACACTCAATCTGTGGGGACTTCAGCATTCACTGTACTATGGGAGAGGGTGTTTTTGATGTAGAGCAGGGGAAACTCAAGCTATGGAGACTTCAGCATGTGGTGTATTATCAGACAGGGTGTAGGTGATGTAGAGTAAGGCACACTCCATCTGTGGAGTCTTCAGCATGCACTGTATTATGGAAGAGGGTGTAGGTGATATATAACAGGACAAACCCAATCTATGGAGACTTCAGCATGCAGTGTATTACTGTAAAGGGTGTAGGTGATGTAGCACAGACCACACTCCATCTGTGGAGACTTCAGCATGCACTGTACTATGGTAGAGGGTGTTGGTGAAGTAGAGCAGGACAAACTCGATTTGTGGAGACTGTATTATGGGAGAGGGTGTAGCTGATGTAAACTAGGGTAAACTTGATCTGTGAAGACTTGAACAGCACTGTCTTATAGTAGATGGTGTAGCTAATGTAGAGCAGGACAAACTCAATCAGTAGAGACTTCAGCATGCACTTTCTTAGGGTATACATTGTAGATGATGTAGAGCAGGGCAAACTTGATCTGTGAGGACTTCAGCATGTAGTGTATTACAGAAGATAGTGTAGGTGATATAGAGCAGGAAAACTCGATCAGTGGAGACTTCAGCAAGCAATGTATTATGGGAGAGGGTGTAGGTGATGTAGAGCAGGGAAAACTCAATATCTGAAGACTGCAACATTGCATTGTTTTATGGAATAGAGTGTAAGTGATATAGAGCTGAGCAGACTCAATCTTTTGAGACTTCAGCATGAAGTGCATTATGGTAGAGGGTTTAGGTGATGTAGAATAGGGCAGATTCGATCTATGCAGACTTCACTATGCAATATTTAATGGGAGATGGTGTAGGTGGTGTATAGCAGGGCAGACTCGATCTGTAGAGACTTCACCATGCAGTGTATTATGGGAGAGAGTGTAAATGATGTAGAGCAGGGAAACTCGATCGGTGGAGACTTCTGCATCTATTTTACTATGGGAGGGGGTGCATATTATGTAGAACAGGGCAGACTCGATCTGTGGAAACTTCAGCATGCAGTGTATCATGGGAAATGGTGTAGATGATGCTGAGCAAAGCAAACTCCATCTGTGGAAACTTCAGCATGCAGTGTATTAAGGTACAGGTGCATTATGCGAGAGGGTGAACGTGATGTAGAACAGGGCAGACTTGACCTGTGCAGACTTCATGTGGTGTATTATGGGAGTGGGTGTAGGTGATGTATAGCAGGGCAGACTCAATCTGAGAAGACTTCACCATGCACTCTATTATGGAAGAGGGTGTAGGTGATGTAAAACAGGGCAAACCTAATCTCTTGAGACTTCAGCATGCAGTAGATAATCGGACAGAGTGTAGGTGATGTAGAGCAGGGCACACTCAATCTGTGGAGACTTCAGAATGCACTGTATTATGGGAGAGGGTGTAGGTGAAGTAGAGAAGGGCAAACTCGATCTGTGAAGACTTCAGCAGCACTGTCTTATAGTAGAGGTTGTGGCTGAGGTATAACAGGGAAAACCCAATCTGCAGAGACTTTCTACATCCACTGTATTAGGGTATACATTGTAGGTGATGTAGAGCAGGGCAAACTTGATCTGTGGGGGCTTCAGCATGCAATTTATTATGGGAGAGGGTGTAGGTGATGCAGAGCAGAGCAAACTTGATCTGTGCAGTTTATAGGATGCAGTGCATTATGGAAGATGGTGTAGATGATGTAGAGCAGGGCAAACTCGATCCGTGGACTCAAGCATACTGTGTATTATGGGAGATAGTGTAGGCGATGTAGAGCAGGGCGGACTAGATCTGTGGAGACTAGAGCATGTGGGTCATTATGGGTGAGGGTATAGGTGACGTAGAGCTTAGCAGACTCAATCTTTTGAGACTTCAGCATGCAGTGCATTATTGTAGAGGGTGTAGGTGATGTAGAATAGGGCAAATTTGATCTGTGCAGACTTCACTATGCTGTGTTTAATAGGAGAGGGTGTAGGTGATGTTGAGCAGGGCAGACTTGATCTGTAGAGTAATCAGCATGTGGTGTATTATGGGAGAGGGTGTAGGTGATATAACAAATGGCAAACTCGATATGTGGAGACTTCAGCAAGCAGTGTATTTTGGGAGAAGTTGTAGGTAATGTAAAGCAGGACAAATTCAATCTGTGCAGACTACAGCATGCATTGTATTATGGGGAGGGCGAAGGTGATATAGATCATGGAAAACATGATCTGTGCAGGCTTAAGCATGCACTCTGTTATGGAAGAGGGTGTGAGTTATGTAGAACACGGCAAACTTGATCTGTGGAGACTTCAGTATACAATGTATTATGGGAGAGAGTGTAGGTGATGTATAGCAGGGCACACATGATCTGTAGAGACCTCAGCATGCAGTGTATTATGGGAAAGGGTGTAGGTGATGTAGAGCAGAGCAGACTCGATCTGTGGAGATTTCAGCATGCATTGTATTATGGGAGAGGGTGTAGGTGATACAGAGCGAGGAAACTCAATTGATAGAGACTTCAGCAAGCCATGTATTATAGGAGACGGTGTTGGTGATGTACTATGTGGAGACGTCAGCATGTATTTTATTTTGGGAGAAGGTGTATATTATGTAAAACAGGGCAGACTTGATCTGTGGAAATGTCAGAATTTGGTGCATTATGGGAGTGGGTGTGTGTGACAGAGCTGAGCGGACTCAATTGTTTGAGAATTCAGCATGCGGTCCATTATGGGAGAGGGTGTAGGTGATGTAGAACAGGGCAGACTCGATCTGTGCAGACTTCACCATGCGGTGTATTATGGGAGAGGGTGTAGGTTATGTGTAGCAGGGCACGCATGATCTGTAGAGACTTCAGCATGCAGTGTATTATGGGAAAGGGTGTAGGCGATGTAGAGCAGAGCAGACTTGATCTGTGGAGTAATCAGCATATGGTGTATTGGATCTACTTCACAATGCCGAAATTTCAGAATGCTGACAACCATATGGCCAACACCATATGACCGACATCTGAAATCTCGACATTGTAAGTAGACCATGAAAAAGGAAAATTAAATTTCCTTTCAACTGCTAGCAGGGGGGCTCCACCCCCCACCCCCCATAACTTTAATATACCAACTCCGAGATCGCACTACAGTGCTGGAATGGAAATCTTTCCATTCCGCACTATAGTGAGATGCCGGTTCTGCATTGTCGGCATTCTGAATGTCGATCATATGGTGTCGACCATATGGTTGTCGGCAGTCTGGATCTGTAGAGACTTGAGCATAGACTGTATTATAGGAGAGGGTGCAGGTGATGAAGAGCAGGGAAGTTTAATCTTTGGGTTAGGGAGTAGGTGATGTAGAGCGGGGCAAATTCAATCTCTGGAGACATTAGCATGCACTGTACTATGGGAGATGGTGGAGGTGATGGAAAGCAGGGCAAATTCAATCTCTGGAGACATTAGCATGCAGTGTATTATGGGAGAGGGTGTAGATGAAGTAGAACAGGTGAATCTTGATCTGTAGAGATGTCAGCATACACTGTATTATGGGAGAGAGTGTAGGTGATGTAGAACAGTGCAAACTTGATCTGTGGAAACTTCTGCATGCAATGTATTATGGGAGAGGTTGTAGGTGATATAGAGAAGGAAAACTTGGTCTGTGGAGACTTCTGCATGTAGTGTGTTATGGGAGAGGGTGTGGATGATGTAGAGTAGGGCAGACTATATCTGTGAAAACTTCAGCTTGCAGTGCATTGTGGGAGATGATGTTGGTGATGTAGAACAGGGCAGACACGATCTGTGAAGACCAACATGCAGTGCATTTTGGGATAAGATGTAGGTGATGTATAGCAGGGCAGACTAGATCTGTGGAGACTTCAGCATGTGTTGTATTACGGGAGAGGGTGTATGTTATGTAGAGCAGGGCAGACTCGATCTGTGGAGACTTCAGCATGCAATGCATCATGGGAGAGCATGTAATGGATGTAGAACAGAGCAGACTAGATCTGTGGAGACGTCACGATGTAGTGTATTATAGGAGAGGATGTATGTGATGTAGGGTATGGAAGACTTGATCTTTGGAGCCTTCAGCATGTGGTGTATTATGGGAGAGGGTGTATGTGATATAGAGCATGGCAGAGCTGATCTGTGGAGACGTGAACATGTAGTGTATTATGGGAGAAGGTGTAGGTGATGAAGGGCAGGGATAACTTGATGTGTGGAAAATTCAGCATGTAGTGTATTATGGAAGAGGGTGTAGATGATGTAGAGCAGGGCAGACTCAATCTGTGGAGACTTCAGCATGCTGCGCATTATTGGACATGATGTAGGTGATGTAGAACATGACAGACTTAATTTGTGGAGATAGCATGAGGTGGATTATGGGAGAGGGTGTAGGTCATGTAGAGGAGTCCAAACTCGCTCTGTGCAGACATCAGCAGGCAGTGTATTATGGGAGAGCATGTAGATGATGTAGAGCAGGGCAGACTCAATTTGTGGAGACTTCAGCATGCTGTGCATTATGGGAGAGGGTGTTGGTGACGTAGAACATGGCAGACTTAATTTGTGGAGATAGCATGAGGTGCATTATGGGAGAGGTTGCAGTTCACGTAGAGGAGGCCAATCTGACTATGTGGAGACTTCAGCAAGCAGTGTATTATGGGAGAGGGTGTAAATGGTATAGAGCAGGGTAAACTCGATCAGTGAAGACTTCAGCATGCGGTGCATTATGGGAGAGGGTGTAGGTGATGTAAAGCAGGACAGATTCAATCTGTGCTATCTTCAGCATGCACTGTATTATTTGAGAGGGTGTAAGTGATGTAGACAAGGGCAAACTCAATCCATTGAGACTTCAACATGCACTGTATTATGGTAGAGGGTGTAGGTGAAGTAGAACAGGGCAAACTCAGTCCGAGGAGATTTGGCCATGCAGTGTATTATGGGAGAGGGTGTAAGTGATGTAGAGGAGGGCATACTTGATCTGTGGAGACTTCTGCATCCGATGTATTATGAGAGAGGCTGTAGGTGATGTAGAGCAGGGTAAAGTAAAATATTCTGTTTGCTGTAGAGCAGGTAAAACTTGATCTTTGGAGACTTCTGCATACCCTGCTCTATACCATTTACACCCTCTCCCATAATACACTGTTATGGGAGAGGGTGTAGATGATGTAGAGTAGGGCAGATTTGATCTGTGAAAACTTCAGCTTGCAGTGTATTATGGGAGATAATGTTGGTGATGTAGAACAGGGCAGACACGATCTTTGGAGACATCAACATGCAGTGCATTTTGGGATAGGATGTAGGTGATGTATAGCAGGGCAGACTAGACCTGTGGAGACTTCAGCATGCAATGCATTATGGGAGAGCATGAAGTGGATGTAGAACAGAGCAGACTAGATCTATGGATATTTCACAATGCAGTGTATTATGGGAGAGGTTGTAAGTGATGTAGGGTATGGAAGACTCGATCTTTTGAGCCCTCAGCATATGGTGCATTATGGGAGAGGGTGTATGTGATGTAGAGCAGGGGAGAGTTGATCTGTGGAGACGTGAACATGCTGTGTATTATGGGAGAGGGTGTAGGTGATGAAGAGCAGGGATAACTTGATCTGTGGAAAATTCAGCATGTAGTGTTTTATGGGTGATGGTGTAGATGATGTAGAGCAGTGCAAGCTCGATCTGTGGCGACATCAGCATGCTTTGCATTATGGGAGATGATATAGGTGATGTAGAACATGGCAGACTTAATTTGTGCAGATAGCATGAGGTGGATTATGAGACAGGGTGTAGGTCATGTAGAGGAGGACAAACCTGCTCTGTGGAGACTTCAGCAGGCAGTGTATTATGGGAGAGGGTGTAGATGGTTTAGAGCAGGACAAACTCAATCAGTGGAGACTTCAGCATGCTGCGTATTATGTGAGAGGGCACTACTTTATGGGAGAGGGTAGAGGGTTTAGCTGATGTAGAGTAGGGCAGGCAAGATCTGCGGAGACTTCAAGATGCAATGTATTATAGGAGATTTTGCAGGTGATACAGACAGGGCAGACTCAATCTGTGGAGACATCAGCATGTGATGGATTATGGGAAAGGGTGTAGGTCACGTACAGGAGGCCAAACTTCCTCTGTGGAGACTTCAGCTGGCATTGTATTATGGGATAGGTGTAGATGATGTAGAGCAGGGCAAACCTGACCGGTGGAGTCTTCAGCATGCCACATATTATGGGAGAGGGCATAGGTGATGAAGAGCAGGGCAAGCTCAAGCTGTGGATACTTCTGCATGCAGTGTATTATGGGAGAGGGGTAGTTGATGTAGAGCATGGCATACTCGATCTATGAAGATGTTAGCATGCAATGCATTATAGTAGAGGGTGTAGGTGATGTAGAACAGTGGAATCTCGATCTGTGGAGAATGCAGCATGCAGTGTGTTGTGGGAAAGGCTGCAGGTGATGTACAGCAGGGAAAACTTGATCTGTGGAGACTTCTCCATGCATTGTGTTATGGAATATGGTGTAGGTGATGTAGAGCAGGGCAAACTCAATCCATGGAGACTTCAGTATGCAGTGTATTATGGGAGAAGGTTTACATGATGAAGAGCAGGGCAAACTCAATTTGTGGAGACTACAGCAAGCATGGTGGTGTATTATAGGTAGGGATGTAGGTGATGTAGAGCAGGGCAAATTCAATCTGTGCAGACATCAGCATGCTGTGTACTATGGCAGATGGTGCAGGTGATGTAGAGCAGAGCAGTTTCAATCTGTGGAGACTTTAGCATGCATTGAATTTTGTTGGAAGGTGTAGGTGAGGTAGAGATGGGCAAAGTTAATCTGTGGAGACTTCAACATCCACCATATTATGGAAGAGGGTGTAAATAATGTAGATCTGGGCAAACTCAATCTGTGGAGATTTCAGCATGCACTGTATTATGGGAGTGGGTGTAGATGATGCAGAGCAGTGCGAATTCGATCTGTGGAGACTGCAGCATGCACTGTAGTATGAAGAGGGTGTATATGATGTAGATCTGGGCAAACAGTCTGTGGAGACTTCAGCTTGCATTGTGTTATGGGAGAGGATTTAGAGCAGGGCAAATGATCTGTGGAGACTACAACATGCACTGTAGTATGAAGAGGGTGTAAATAATATAGATCTGGGCAAACTCAATCTGTGGAGTTTTCAGCATACACTGTACTATAGAAGAGGCTGTAGGTGGAGTACAGCAGGGCAAAATCGATCTGTGAAGACTGCAGCAGGCACTGTATTATGGGAGACGGTGTAGGTTATGTAAAGCAGGACAATCTCAAACTGTGGAGACTTCATCATGCACTGCATTATGGGAGAGGGTGTAGGTGATGTAGAGCAGGGCAAATTCAATCTCTGAAGACTCAGCATGCACTGCATTAAGGGAGAGGGTACAGGTGATGCAGAACAGTCCAAACTTGATCTGTGGAGACCTTAGCATGCAGTGTATTATGGGAGAGAGATTAAGTGATGTAGAGCAGGGCAAACTTGATCTGTGGAGACTTCAATATGCACTGTATTATGGGAGAGGGTGCAAGTGATGCTGAGCATGGCAAACTCAATTTATGGAGACTTCAATATGCACTATATTATGGGAGGTGGTGTAGGTGATGTAGAGGAGGCAAATTCAGTCTGTGGTGACTTCAGCATGCACCGTATTATGGGAGAGGGAGTAGGTGATGTAGAGCAGGGCAAATTCAGTATGTGGAGACTCAGCATGCACTGTATTATGGGAAAGGGTGATGCAGAACAGACCAGACTTGATCAGTGGAGACTTTAGCATGCAGTGTATTATGAGAGCGGGATTAGGTGATTTATAGCAAGGCAAACTTAATCTTTGGAGACTGCAGCATGCAGTGTATTATCTCATTAACCCCGAGTACCTTCTCATGGTGCCTCTGTGCTTAACACCAAGCGTGCCATGAGAAGATAGGAATTCTCTTATGTTAACCCTGAGTGCCTTCTCCCAGCGCAGTTAACTTTGTAGTCAAATAGAATCACCACGGTTGAAAATTAAGTTGAAAATGTAACTGAACTTTGTCAGGTACCTTGTTAGCTTAATTTTCAGCCTGGAGTTGCAGGATGTTTGTATTAAAGTTTTTGGAGAAAATTGGCTTGCAAATCACTCTCTACTTTCCACTTCATAGCAAGCCGATTTTCTGTCTGTTTAATCAAGTAAGCCATTTGTGTCTAATCCAAGAAACCACTAGCTTAACACCTCCACCCCTGACGTAGAAATCCTTTGTTGTTGGCTAATAAATAGGGGATCCAACAGTAAAAATTCCCTTTTCTTGCTTGTGAAACATTTACTGCCAGATCCCTCTATTTATTTTTGCTGGACACTTCACTGAACGGAGTCCTTCCTACAGCCGAAAGACCTACACCAGAGAGCTGTCTGTGCAAGTCCCTTCTCCAGACCATTTCACCCAATCCAGAATAAGGTAGGATGGTGGCAGCTTTGCTTCTCACAATGTGTACTTATTGCTTGGGTGTGTTGTATGACGAGGTCGGGTAAATGCTGAAACCATGCATAAAGTTTATTTATTTATTTTTTTGCATCAGGGTTACTATTTTTTTTTTAGATACGGCATCCGCATCCCCACCCCCCACACCAAGTCTGTTGTGGAAGGTTCGCATTGTCAGAAGAAAAGTTTTTAAAGTGTATATTCAAAAAGTGCACTTGCTAGTGGTCACAATATCAAGCCTCCTGAACATACTAAAAAGCTTTCGTTGCAGTGCACAGCTTTTGAAGGTAATCCAGTTAATTTGAAAATGTTAGCATTTTATTAATATTTGTAAATGTAAAAGCTCTGTTTTTTTCTATCTGAAAGTAAACTTAAGCCACACTTTCTGGTTACGAGTCTTGTTATGCATAAACTACAGTGTTTACTGTTGCAGTAGATCATTATTTCAGTAACAATCCTCGGTTCCACCTGCTGTTTTTGTTGGAAATGCTGGATTTTGGCAAAGTTGTCATATTCTTTTAGCTGTATGTTGTCCATTTTCCACATGGAGTTGGGGTGTCACTTCGACCATGCAGCCAACAAGTCTCACCAACTTCAAATACCGTTCCAATTGTCAGGGCCGCTATGTAGCCACTAACTGTGCTGAACTTCTCCAAGCAGTTAATTTGCAGTCCATATCATGCTGAAGTTAAGTATGCATTAGCAGGCAGTAGTCATTGTGTGCTTTTGGGCACATTCAGGCAGTTGGGATAGAAATCTTTTTATAGCTAAGTAGTTTGTGTGTGGGGCTGCATTGTTGGTGGATAGCGACTGTTAAGGTTTCAAGGCCGAGTCATTTTGCAAGTTTTCAAGGCTGTTAGACATTGAGGTGTTCTTCAATTGTTGGCCTGTTTTTTTTTTGCCTGGTGGGTAGTAGGGGCATTGGTGTTAATAGTGAGTACCAGCTTAGGATTTTCTTGTTGTGTTTATGGTAATAATTTGTGGATGGTACTGTTTTCTGCATTTGGTAATGTTGGGGTTGAGCTGTTCACTCTAATGAGAGCTGTTCTTGCTTGTGCAGTATGTGACATGCATGCTTGATGCTGGGTACAGTCGATCGAGCATTTTCTACTTAGTTGACAGGTGCTGCACATGCGCATAAATGGTAGAGTCGGACATTGTAGATAATAAATAAAAAATAAGAGAAGTATCCATTCTGGTCTCCTTTTAAAATGGTAGTAATAACTTGAGATGTTGACGAGATTATACAGTTTTCTGAAGTAAAGTCTATAATTGTTAAGTAAAACTCGCCACCTTTTCTATTAATTTAAAGTTTTAAGAGGGACAGAGAAAATTTGGTTCAGTATCGATTCACACGAGCTCTGTAAGGCTTCACTGATATCTATGTTCGATAACTTTTAGGATATAAGATTTAAAACAAATTGTTAAATTCTGACAGTAAGTCATTGAAGTTGCTTGTGGCAGAACCATAATAGGAGATTTTTAAGGTTAATCAGAGAAACAAAGGCACACTGCATTACACATGCTAATGAAGGTTTACCTCACCAAGCTGTTGCCCAGTTAGTCCACTTCTCTGAGGTACTGTGGCTGTGTGCATCCCCCTTCATTCTGCCCCTCCCAAAAATAAGGTGAGACAGTAAATGAATGCTGGTTACCTGGGTTCTTATCCTTTTATACCACCAGACTGGTTTGCCAGGATCTTCAGAAATATGCTAGGTTGTTGGATACCACAAGATTTTATAGGCAGGACAAATAGTTTTGATTCCTTTTTTTTAAATATTGGCACAGAATCTGCATCATTTCTGTGAAATCTATGGATTGAGGATAAATTTCCTTTTCAGTACCCTGTATAGCCTTGCCTAGGAAGACCCACCAGCATGAGTTTTCAGTAGTTGGAAAATTCCATCATTGTCTTCCTCTTATCTTCTATAAATGGCATTACCACCCCAGTCAATGTATTTGCCAATCTAGAGTTACTTTGCAGGCCATCATGCATTGAAAATTACTTTTTTGTAATGGTACCTTCAACCTTCCATTTGGATCTTGTCTGTTTGTACAGTAGATGTGTTGGTTGCTGTACTGATTTTAGCTATACATAATTACAAATGTGTCATATCTATGGCTGGAATAAACCTTTCTTGTTCTGTTTGTGGAAACCTGTTTAATACTCAATAAGTATTAGTTTGGATATAAATTAATATTTTTATGCTCTTTCCATTCCCAGTATTGACTCTGCATGCTGCCTGCGTTTGTCTACAATAACTGCAATTATCTTGTGCATACTTCAACATTTTATTGTAGGGGTCACTTGGGTGAATGTTTCATTCTGCTGCATGTACATACCAGGAACTGTTACAGAAGGGTTATTCAGGGAAATGCTTCATGTTGGTGCTCGTGCATACTGCAGCATTTTATTGTAGGGGTCACTTGGGTGAATGTTTCATTTTGCTGCATGTACATACCAGGAACTGTTACAGAAGGGTTATTCAGGGAAATGCTTCATGTTGGTGCTCGTGCATACTGCAACATTTTATTGTAGGGGTCACTTGGGTGAATGTTTCATTTTGCTGCATGTACATACCAGGAACTGTTACAGAAGGGTTATTCAGGGAAATGCTTCATGTTGGTGCTCGTGCATACTGCAACATTTTATTGTAGGGGTTCCTTGTAAGGCAATGCTATTTCTGCAATATAGGCAACTTAAGTTCTGAGTTACTATAACCAGAGGCATGGTTGGGGGAGAACATGAATTGCTACTTTTTGGATTAATTCATAGATGGATCATCCATATAAGGTTGACATTTTCTCTGTTTATTGCATTTCTCATTATACTCAGTAGTTGTCTGAGTAAACTAAAAGTTATCACTTGCTGACTACTACCTGCATGGAGCCATGTTGTATTTTGTGAAATTTTCTTGGCTTTTTCAGTAATGTGTGGACTTTAGGTAGGATGAAGGGCTCAGTGTTATACTATTTTACTGAATTACTCAGGTATTTTACATACCAATGATGAGTCTGTGTTACATAACAGCTGCACAAGGTAATATAATTAATGCCTACTCAATAGGATATGTGAATCAGTTATCACCTGTGTCTGAGCATGCATTTCTTTGTAGGAATGAAAGGCAGGTCATTATCACATTAGCAATAAGTCTGTTACAATATAGCCTGACTCATTAGCACTTTTCAGGTAAAACTCTCAGCAGCTTTCATTGATATTCACATAAGTAGAAGTCGTTATCACTTTGATGAATGCACAAGCCAGATTGTTTTTTCTCTGCTTGGAGTCATTGCAAGCCACCCCCCCTCAGTCTTCATCAACTGCCTACCCTCTGAAACCCAGGATTTTTTTATTCCTGTACACACACACACACACACACACACACACACACACACACACACACACACACACACACACACACACACACACACATGAAGAAAAGGGTGCAGTTCTCCAAAGAAGCCAGAAGAAGCAAGGAGGTGGCATAACTATGGCAGGGACCTCCATTACGTCTTAGTGATGACTGTGCTTATGTATGCAGGTCAGGGCAACAGGGTTTACATTAGCTCCTCCCTTCCACTCCTGATGGCCATTGCTGAAATGACAAATGTAAATGGAAAAGACAGAGGTAAAGCAGAGTGCCTCACCATGCTTTTTCCGTGTACATGTGCCTTTTCTATGCCCCCTTGTCAGTTACCAGACAAGCCCTTCAGCACCAAGGCCAGTATGGTCCCTCTTCAGTCTTTTCTGCCAACTGCTTTTGTGTTGGTGGATGCATCACAGGGGGCATACCCAGCCACCATGGATCTTGTGATCCACCTGGATCGCAGTTGGGAACTTGGAGACTCTTCAGCTCAGTCCCATAGTGCTGCTGTCCTAAGTAAGCATGGCCTTGGGGATGCCACTGTGATGCAAAGTTTCCCTCCGGGAAAGGACACATGCAAAAAGACACAGCCTGGGTCAGTCTTGGTCCTCTGACATGTTGCCTTGATGTAGCTCTCCACTTAGTCTCCATCCCTTCAGGTGTAGTCAATGTATATAGGTGAGGATAGTAAATGTATGAAGGTCAGGGCAGCAATTAGCGAGTTACTTCAGTCCCTCATCCCTTAGGTCCATTGCTGAATAGGCACATGTAAAGAGAAAAGGCAGAGGTAAGGCAGACTGCTGACACTGAAGGAGGTCGTGAGACAATAGTGGTATCAGCAGTCTGAGTGGGCAGCCAGCACAGCTATCGGACAGATGAGATGGCCTTGCCTGCCACTGTCCCATGCTTGTCCTGGGTTCATTAGTGGAGTGGTAGTCCTTAACTTGCTTTTTCTCTTTACATGTACCCATTCAGCAGTTTGTTGGCTACACCAAGAATGTGTATATTTACAATCAAATGTGTCTACATGTTAAAACAACTGCTTCTAAATGTTGTACACATGTACATATATCAGTTTTGATAGGACTTAGGTTATAGAAATTATGATTTTTTTCATATTTTGGTAAATTTGCAAGGGAGCATGTCTGTCTGCCAAGTAATATCTCATTTTGAAGACAGTATTGATAGTTCCAACATGATAAAAGAATTGTCTGCATGTTGTACACGTGCAGATATCAAAGTTTGTTTCAGACTTGGGCTATGGAAATTATGATTTGTTTTTCATATTTTGGTAAATAACTTTGCAAGGGAGCATCTGAATGTGCCAAGTAATACCTCATTTTGAAGACAGTATTGCTGGTTCCAACATGGTGAAAGAATTGCGCCTGTATGTTCTACTCATGTGCAGATATCAAAGTTTGTTTCGAACTAAGGTTATGGAAATTATGATTTTTTTTCATATTTTGGTAAATAACTTTGCAAGGGAGAATGTCAGTGTGCCGAGTAATACCTCATTTTGAAGACAGTGTTACTCCTTACAACATGATAAAAGAACTGTGTCTGTGCACTGTACACATGTACAAATATCACAGTTTGTTTAGTCTTGTACGATTATGAAAATTATAAATTTACAATACTTAGGTTCATAGGTTCATACTAGGCTATCTGCCCTAGGGCATTTATAAGCCTAGCCAGAATGTGTTTGGCTTTCGCCACCCATTTTAAATTTATTTTGCTATGCCCTTTTTTGAGGTTAGTATACTGTGCCTCTGTCTAACAGTGACATAGAAGTGATACCTGGGGTAAACCTACGATCTCCCATCCACTCATCAAGATTCCTCTTGAAGAGAGTCAATGAGGGACTCTGCCTAACCTGGACTGGGATTTTATTCCAGAGTGAAGGGAGCCTCTGGGTTATGAATCTGTCCCTCCAGCATGTCCTATTTATTTCATTGCTGAGGTTCAAGTCTCTCGAGCGCGTAGCTCGATGGGATTTGGATTTTCTGAGGTGCAGCATGTCCATTAATTCTGGGTTGGATATGGCTTTATACATCAGGCACAGATCGCCTCTGAACAAGTGGTATGCCACTGAGTAGAGCTGGAGTTTCTTTAACTGGGCAGCATATGGCATCTGTTTGAGCCCTTTGATCCTCTTGGTGAGGTACTTTTG
Source organism: Protopterus annectens (assembly GCF_019279795.1). Classification (NCBI taxonomy): domain Eukaryota; kingdom Metazoa; phylum Chordata; order Ceratodontiformes; family Protopteridae; genus Protopterus; species Protopterus annectens. The sequence continues at coordinate 770,376,948 of NC_056739.1, read as the reverse complement.
GGGTCTTTCCAGTTGCTGCAGGTATCTGGTAAGGTACATCCCAAAAGGGGCATTGTACTCAATTATGGGCCTGATGAGGGATGAGTAAAGAGGCACGATGACCTCCCCTGATCTAGATGTGAATCCCTTAATGATTAGGTGGGCTATATAAAATGTTTTTCTAACCACTTTGGCCACGTGGTTGTCAAATGAGAGATTGCTATCAACTTGGGTCCCCAGGTCCCTAATTACTTCTTCTGTACTTAATAGATTACCACCTATGTGGTAATTTGTGGGCACTTTGTTTTTGCCAAAGGGGATGACTATACACTTTTTGGCATTTAGCTTGAGGCCATGGCTCTGGCACCAGTTGTCTGTTTCTATGAGACCCTTTTGGAGGATGATTGTGTCGGCTGGAGAGTCGATTATGGCGCCCAGTTTGCAGTCATCTGCGAACTTGTTCAGTCACAGTCCTTCCGTGTTGGCCTGTACCTCCGAGAAATATATACCGAACAAGAGAGTTCCCAGGACTGAGCCTTGTGGGACACCACTTGTAACTGGTTTGGAGTCTGACATACCTCCAGCAATTCTAACCATGTGGGTTCTGTCCTTGAGCCAGTGAGCAATCCATCTAGTGACATAGGGGTTTATATTTAAGCTGGTGAGCTTACCTTTAATGCCCGAGTGGGGTATTGTATCGAAGGCTTTTGTGAGGTCCAGGTAGGCTGTGTGGACCACCTTCCCCTCGTCAATCACCTTGGTGACTGTTTCAAAGAAATCAACCAGGTTTAAGAGGCAGGATCTGCCCTTAACAAAGCCGAACTGGGTAGGATCCAGTGTCTGTAGGTCCCCAATATCTTTATTTATGAGGTCCATGATGATCCTTTCCATAGCTTTGCAGACCAAGCTAGTCAGGCTTATGGGGCAATAGTTTCCAGGATCTGTTGAGGCACCACCTTTATGGAGAGGGACCACTGCTGCTGTACGCCACTCTTTGGGCACATATCCTGTAGTAAGGCTGAGACTGAACAGTAGTTTTATGTTTGGGTTTAGCTCTTCTTGGAGTTCATGTAGGACGCAGCCCGGGACACTGTCTGGTCCCATTGATGCTTTGGAGAGGGCGGCTCTTACCTGAGCATCTGAGATGTCAGGGGGGCTGCACTCTGCTGAGATAGATATTTGCCCTTTTGGTGGGGAGGGGGGAGAAGTTTGCGCTGAACCTGTCAGCTAGGATGTTGGCAATGTCTGTGGGTTCAGTGTATTTTTTGTCATTTTGGACTAATTCTGAGCATATCTGGGAATTACCACCCGGGTTCCTAACATAACTAAAGAAAGCCTTGTGATTATCCTTAATTTCCTGTGCAATTTTTCTCTCTAAGCTGGTCTTAGACAATTTTATGAGTGCCTGTAGTTTTTTGCTAATACTGATCAGTGATGCCTTCCCTTTTTGGGATTTTTCTCTATCATTTAGTAGTTTCCTCCTTCTATTGTATAGTTTGTTTATGGCTGGGGTCCACCAGACAGGACGTCTGCCTTTGGAGGATTGGGTCTTGGTTTTATTTGGGATCGCATGATCCATGCATTCCTGAATGTGTTCATAGAATGCGTTTATAAAGGATTCTGCGGTCTGGGCTGTATTTTCCACAGGCCCGGGGGCTTTGAAGGATTCCACCTCGGTTTTGAGGAGTGTGAAATTTGCTTTAGAGAAGTTTTTCACTGTGTTTTTCTGGGCAGGGTGTGGGGTCGGGATGTGAATATCCAGTGAGATTAGTTTATGGTCTGATCTTACCAGTGAGGGATACACTTCTGGTCTGGAGCATAGAGTCCCCATGTTGGTGATGATCAGGTCCAGTATGTTTTCCCCTCTTGTGGGAGTGGTAACAAGTTGTTCCATAGCATTTGAGTTTATAAATTCTAGGATCCTTTGGGCTAGGGTGTTGGAGCTAGAGTAATGCTTCCAGTCTATGTTTGGGTAGTTGAAGTCACCCAATATAATGGTGTTTGGAGAGACCTTCATATTTTCCAGTGTTCTCAGGAAGGCCGAGTGGGGTTCCTGGGTTTGGGAGGGTGGTCTGTAGCAGGCTATAAACTGGAAGGCAGTTTTACCCACTGTTAGTTGCACATGGATAGTCTGTGATGCTTCGTGCTTTGCCACCAACCTGGAGGTGTGGGTAGCTTTAATGAATATCGATACTCCCCCTCCTTTTGTGGTTCAGACCAAGTTTTGGGGCCGAAAAGCATGGTATGAGGTATAACCTGGTAGTGCTGGGGTGCTCTCGGGAGCCCTGAACCAGGTTTCTGTTACTGCACAGATATCGATGTTCTCCATGCTAAGGAGAGTTTCGAGTGCATGCATCTTGAGGTTTAGACTTCTGGCGTTGAGTAGCATTACTCTTAGTTTCTTATCCCTTGTGATACCTATGGAGGTGGGTTTGTCTTTTGAGCCTTGCCTAAAAAAGGCACTATGGGGGTGGCAACAGCCTTTGCCAATATCCAAAAGCCCAGGGGTGACAGGTGCAAGCCGTCCCTAGCGAAGCATCGTGGCTTGTCGAGCATATCATCCCAAGCTGACAGGCATTGGATCCCCTTTGAATGACACCAGTACTTAAGCCAATTGTTGAAATTGATCATCTTGTCTTCATATTGTGGCATCATTCTTGGTGAGGGTAAGATGCTACTCAAGGTCAGGGTCATATCGGCCTGGGCTACATGCTTAGAGAGCTCCTTTATGTCTCTTTTCATGTAGTCCAGGGAGGTACGTCTCAGGTCATTCACACCAGCATGGACAATGACTGAGTCATATTTGTACTTGCCTTGGAGTGACCTGAGTGCTTGTGTTATGTGGCGGATCCTAGCGCCCGACAGGCTGCTCATCGTGACCCCCTCCTTGTTCAGCCTGGTGAGCGGGACGTCAGTGTGCCTGACGATAGAGTCACCTATTACAAGTGTATCAGGTGTGTTGTTTAGTCTTAAGGGCTGTGACTATTTGGCACACTGGCTTTGTGAGATATGTGTTGCATGTGTTTTGTTTTGGGGTAGCGGTTGCTTGGGTGTCTGCTTTGGAGGTCTCTGCTGCTTAGGCAGATCTTTATTTAGAGCCTCGAGTATGTTTTGTGTGATTATGTGTTTGGTTTGCTGTCATGGTAGGTCTATGTGAGACTGGAATTGTAGTGAGTGTGGTTTCCTTCTCCTCCTGACTGGTTATGCCAGTACTGAGTTGAGAGAGCTTAGCCTCCAGTTTGGCTATATGGTTGCATCTCTCACATGTGTTGGAATTTGTTGGGAGGAGGAGAGGGTTGTCTGTGTACATGAGGCAGTTGTAACATTGCCTCAAGATTCCCAGATTCACCAGCTGGACTGGAGAGGAGATTGACAACTGACCTTTGGACATGCTAGAATAATATTGGGAATTCCTTAATAACTGAAAACAAGGGCCAGTGGGGAGTGAGGTTGTAGTGCTTTTAATTTTTAGTGCTGACTTATATAATTGCTTTAGTGAGCCAGTGCCAGGTAACTTAAGTGCTATGTGTTACAGGTAACTTAAATGCAAAAATGACAAACAGTAACTTTCTTTCAAGTGAAACAAGGAAATAATACAGTAAGCAATGCAGATATCACTAGTGATCCACAGAAGCACTGAGAAGCCGCGTATTAGATGGAATTAGCGTTCCAGGGAAATAACAAGCAAACAAACAACAAGCATATAAACAAAGCTAGATTCAGCAGGCCTGGATCTAGTCTATGCTACAGCAAACAAGGTGTACCAATTTCAGTAAGATACAGTTCAAATATTCAGGCACTATAAACCTTTAACCAGAAATTCTCATTATTATACCCATATCTTTGCAAGGGAACATGGTGATCACACAAATGGTGCATCATTTTTAAGTTGACATGCATATGCACATCTTCTACACTGATATGTAGGCTCTGTCTGTTACAGGTGATGAGATATTATGCTTTGTTTACTTATCAATTATGAGAAATAGTATATTAATAATATTTCTGTGAATATCTCAAGAAAGAAGCATCACACCATAATGGTTAAGATATCACTTTAAAGCTGACATTCATATTAACAAATTAAATTCAAATTGTATGGGTCTGCATGGTACGTTGACCAAGATATTGTGCTTTGCTTTTCCAGAAAGGTAAAAAATATGCACAATATCAGCATTACTTGCCAAATATTTAATAATGACTTTGATATGCACTATCAACATTTACACTGTTGGAAAGGTTAGTGTCGGCTGAACAATTTTCGCGTTTACATTTTTAGTCTAGCTCTTATAGTTAAAGAGTTATGAACATTTGTTTTCTGTATGGTTTTACAAATGGATTTTCTGAAAATGAGCTCATGCTGCTCTGTTGTTCCTATGGTGGAATTAAGCAGGCAGCTTTTTCTGAGCTGCTGCGGAGTGAATGAGTTATGACAGAGTATGCAGGTGATGCAGAGCAGGGCAAACTTAATCTGTGATGTAGAGGATGGTAAATTCAATATGTGGAGACTTATGCAGGTGGCGTATTATGGATGAGGGTTTAGGTGATGTAGATCAGGGCAAACTCAATCTGTGGAGACCAGCATGCACTGTATTGTGGGAGAGGGTGAAGGTGATGTAGAGGAGAAGAAACTCAGTCTGTCATGACTCAGCATGCATTGCAATACAGGTGAAGATGTAGGTAATGTAGAGGAGGGCAGATGATCTGTGGAGACTTCAGCATGCACTGTATTAATGGAGAGGGTGTAAGTGAAGTAGAGCAGGGCAAACACAATCTGTGGAGACTTCAGCGTGCACTGTATTATGGGAGAGGGTGAAGGTGATGTAGAGCAGGGCAAATTCGATCTGTGGAGACTTCCGCATGCATTGTAATAAAGTGGAGGATGTAGGTGATGTAGAGGAGGGCAAACTCAATCTGGGGAGACTTCAACATGTACTGTAGTATGAAGAGGGTGTAAATGATGTAGATCTGGGTAAACTCAATCTGTGGAGACTTCAGCATGCACTGTATTATAGGAAAGGCTGTAGGTGATGTAGATCAGTGCAAATTCGATCTGTGGAGACTTCAGCATGCAATACATTTTGGGAGAGGATGTAGGTGATGTAGAGGTGGACAACCTTAATCTATTGAGACTTTGGCATGCATTGTATTGTGGACCAGAGTGTAGGTGATGTAGAGGTGGGCAAACTCAGTATGTGGAAACTTCACTATGCCCTGTATTATGGAAGAGGGTGTAAGTGATGTAGATCAGGGGAAACTTGATCTGTGGAGACTTCAGTATGCACTGTATTATTGGAGAGGGTGTATGTGATGTAGGGGAGGGCACACTCAGTATGTGGAGACTTCAGTGTGCACTGTATTATGGAAGAGGGTGTAAGTGATGTAGATCAGGGGAAACTTGATCTGTGGAGACTTCAGTATGCACTGTATTATGGGAGAGGATGCAGGTGATGTAGGGGAGGGCAAACTCAGTATGTGGAGACTTCAGTGTGCACTGTATTATGGAAGAGGGTGTAAGTGATGTAGATCAGGGGAAACTTTATCTGTGGAGACTTCAGTATGCACTGTATTATGGGAGAGAGTGTAGGTGATGTAGAGGTGGGCAAACTCAGTATGTGGAGACCTCAGTATGCACTGTATTATGGAAGAGGTTGTAAGTGATGTAGATCAGAGGAATCATGATCTGTGGAGACTTCAGTATGCACTGTATTATGGGAGAGGGTGTAGGTGATGTAGGGGAGGGCAAACTCAATCTGTGCAGACTTCAGCATTCAGTGTATCATGGGGAGGGTGTAGATGATGAACAGACGATCAAACTTGGTTTGTGGAAACTTCAGCATGCATGTATTATGGAAGGGTATAGATGATGTAGAGCAGGGCAAACTTGATCTGCGGAGACTTCAACATGCACTGTATTAAGGAAGATGGTGTAAGTGAAGTAGAGCAGGACAAACTCGATCCTTGGAGATGTCATTATGAATTGTGTTATGGGAAAGGGTGTAGCTGATGCAGGGAGGGCAAACTCGATCTGGGTAGACTTCTGCAGGTGGGGTATTGTGGGTGTGGGTGTAGGTGATGTAGAGCAAGGCAAACTCAATCCATGGAGACTTCAGTATGCACTATATTATGAGAGAGGGTGCAAGTGATATAGAGGACGCCAAACTCTGGGTTTGGAAATTCTGCAGCCAGTGTATTATAGGTACTGGTGTAGGTGATTTAGAGCAGGACAAACTTGATCTAAGGAGATTCAGCATGCACTGTACTATGGAAGATGGTGAAGTGATGTACAGCAGGGTAAATCAGCATGCACTACAATGTGGAAGAAGGTGTCAGTGATGTAGAGAATGGCAAACTCAAGCTTTGCAGAAGTCAGCATGTGGTGTATTATGGTAGAGGGTGCATGTAATGTAGAGCAGGGCAAACTTGATCTGCAGAGACTTCAGCATGGATTGTATTATTGGAGAGGGTGTGGATGATGTGGAGAAGGGCAAACTTGTTCTGTGGAAACTGCAGCATGCACTGTATTATGGGAGAGGGTTTAAGTGATGTAGAGCAGTGCAAATTTGACCTGTGAAGACTTCAGGATACATTGTATTATGGAGGAGAATGTAGGTGATGTGGAACAGAGCTGACTTGATCTGTGGAGACTTCAACATGCACTGTATTATGGGAGAGGTAGTTGATGTATAGCAGGTCAAACATTTTTTGGAGTCTTCAGAATGCACTGTATTATGGGAGAGGGTGTAGGTGGTGTAGGGAAGGGCAAACTCAACCTGTGGAGACTACAGCATGTACTGTATTATTGGACAGGGTGTAGGTGATATAGAGCAGGGCAAATTCTATCTGTGGAGAGTGCGCCATGCACTGTATTATGGGAGAGGGTGTCGGTGATATTATGGGGAATGGAGTAGGTAATCTCAAGCAGGGCTAACTCCATTTTTTAGACTTCAACATGTACTGTATTATGGAAGATAGTGTAAGTGATGTCGACTAGGGCAAACTTGATCCATGGGGACTTCAGCATGCACTGTATTATGGGAGAGGTAGTTGATGTATAGCAAGTCAAACATTTTTTGGAGTCTTCAGAATGCACTGTATTATGGGAGAGGTTGTGGGTGTTGTATAAGAGGGCAAACTCAATCTTTGGAGTCTTTGGCAGGAGGTGTGTTATGGATGGGGTGTTGGGGATGTAGAGCAGGGCATACAATCTCTGGAGACATCAGCATGCAGTGTATTATGGGAGAGGGGGTAGGTGATGTAGAGCAGGGCAAACTCAATCTGTGGAGACTGCAGCATGCACTGTATTATGACAGAGGATGGTGGTGATGTAGAGTATGGCAAACTCAATGTGTTGATACTTCTGCATGCACTGTATTATGGGAGAGGTTGTAAGTGATATGGAGGAGGACAAACTGAATCTGTCGTGACTTCAACATGCAGTGTACTATGAGAGAGGGTGCTGGTGGTGTAGAGCAAGTCAGACTTGATCCATGGAGACTTGAGCATGTGGTGTATTATGGCAGGGCATGTAGGTGATGTAAACAAGGGCAAACTTGATCTCTGGGTACAGCAGCACGCACTGTATTATAGGAGAGGGTGTAAATGATGTAGACCAGGGGAAATTCAATCTGTGGAGAGTTCTTCCCGCAGTGTATTATGGGGATGGTGTAGGTGAGGAAGATCAGGGCAGACTTTATCTGTGGAGACTTCAGCATGCACTGTATTATGGGAGAAGGTGTAGGTGATGTAGAGTAGGGCAAACTCAATCTGTGGTGACTTCAGCATGCACTGTATTATGGAAGAGGGTGTAAGTGATTTAGAGCTGGGCAAACATGATCTGTGGAGTCTTCGGTATGCACTGTATTATAGGAAGAGGTGCAGCTGGTGTATAAGAGGGCAAATTCAATCTGTGGAGACTATGGATGCAGTGTATTATGGGTCAGGTTGTAGGTGATGTACAGCAGGGCAAACACAAACTGTCAAGACTTCAGCATGTACTATATTATTTGAGAGGGTGTAGGTGAGGTAAAGCAGGGCAAACTCAACCTGTGGAGACTGCAGCAAGTACTGGACTATGGGAGAGGGTGTCAGTTATCTAGAGCAAAGCAAATTCAATCTGTGGAGACCAGCATGCACTGTATTATGGGACAGGGTGAAGTTGATGTAGAGGATGGCAAGGTAGCTGTGCGGACACTCAGCCTGCACTGTACCATGAGAGAGGGTATATGTGATGTAGAGTAGGACAAACTTGATCTTTGGAGACTTCAGCATGTATTGTATTATGGAAGAGGGTATAGGTGATGTAGAGCAGGGGAAACTCGATCTGTGGTGACTCAGCATGCACTGTACTATGGGAGACGGTGTAGGTGATGTAGAGCAGGGCATACAATCTCTGGAGATGTCAGCATGCAGTGTATTATGGGAGAGGGATATATGATGTAGAGCTGGGCAAACTCAGTGTTTGGAGACTGCAGCATGCACTCTATTATGACAGAGGATGCAGGTGATGTAGAGCAGGGGAAACTCAATGTATAAATACTTCTGCAAGCACTGTATTATGGGAGCAGTTGTAGATGATATAGAGCAGGACAAACTGAATCTGTCAAGACTTCAGCCTGCAGTGTACTATGGGAGAGGGTGCTGGTGGTGTAGAGCAAGTCAGACTCGATCCGTGGTGACTTGAGCATGTGGTGTATTGTGGCAGGGCATGCAGGTGATGTAGACAAGGGCAAACTTGATCTCTGGAGACTGTAGCATGCACTGTATTATGGGAGAGGGTATAAATGATGTAGAGCAGGGGAAGTTAGATCTGTGGAGAGTTCTTCATGCAGTGTATTATGGGGATGTTGTAGGTGAGGGACAACAGGGCAAACTCAAACTGTCAAGACTTCAGCATGTGCTGTATTATGTGAGAGGGTGTAGATGATGTAAAGCAGGGCAAACTCAACCTGTGGAGACTGCAGCAAGCACTGGCCTATCGGAGAGGATGTCAGTGACTAGAGCCAGGTAAATTCAATCTGTGGAGATTTCAGCATGCACTATATTATGGGGGATGGTGTAGGGGATGTACAGCAGGGCAAACCTGGTCTGTGGAGACATCAGCATATACTGTATTATAGCAGAGGATGTAGGTGATGTAAAGCCAGGCAAACTCAATCTGTGGAGACTTCAGTATGCACTGTAGTATGGAAGAGGGTGTAAGTGATGTAGAAAAGGGCAAACTCTATCTGTTAAGACTTCAGCATGCAGTGTATTATGGGAGAGGGTGTAGCTGATGTAGAGCAGGGCAAAGTCGATCTGTGGAGAGTTCAGCATGCATTTTATTATGTGGAGGGTGTAGGTAATGTACAGTAGGACAAAGTCGATCTGTGAATACTTCAGCATGTTGTGTATTATGGCAGAGGGTGCAGATAATGTAGAGCAGTGCAAACTCAATCTGTGGAGAGTGCACCATGCACTGTATTATGGTAGAGGGTGTCGATGATATTATGGGGAATGGAGTACGTAATCTCAAGCAGGGCTAACTCCATCTGTTTAGACTTCAACGTGTACTGTATTATGGAAGATAGTGTAAGTGATGTAGAGTAGTTCAAAGTTGATCCATGGAGACTTCAGCATGCACTGTATTATGGGAGAGGTAGTTGATGTAAAGCGGGTCAGATATTTTGTGGAGTCTTCAGAATGCAATTTTTTATGGGAGAGGTTGCAGGTAATGTATAAGAGGGCAAACTCGATCTTTGGAGTCTTCCGCAGGAGGTGTGTTATAGGTGAGGATGTTGGTGATGTAGAGCAGGGCAAACTCGATTTTTGGAAACGTTAGCATGCACTGTAATATGGGAGAGGGTATAGGTGATGCAAAACAGGGCAAACTCTTTTTGTGGAGACTTCAGGATGTGGTGTATTATGGGAGAGGGTGTAGGTGATGTACAGCATTGAAACTCGATCTGTGGAGCCTTCAGCATGCTTTGTATTATGGGAGAGGGTGTTAGTGACGTAGAGATAGGAAACTCGATATGTGGGGACTTCAGCATGCAGTGTATTATGGGAGAGGATGAAGTTGATGCAGAGGAGGGCAAGCTAGATGTGCAGACACACAGCATGCACTGTACCATGGGAGAAGGTATATGGGATGTAGAGCAGGGCAAACTTGATCTGTTGAGACTTCACCATGCTGTGTATTATGGGTGAGGGTGTTAGTGATGTAGAGTAGGGCAAACCCGATCTTTGGAGACGTCAGCATGCATTGTATTATGGAAGAGGTTATAGGGGATGTAGAGCAGTGGAAAGTCAATCTGTGGAGACTCAGCATGCACTGTACTATGAGAGAGGGTGTAAGTGATTTAGACTAGGGCATACAATCTCTGGAGACGTCAGCATGCAATATATTATGGGAGAGGGGTAGGTGATGTAGAGCAGGGCAAATTCAATCTGTGGGGACTGCAGCATGCACTGTATTATGACAGAGGATGCAGGTGATGTAGAGCAGGTTAAACTCAATATGTGGCTACTTCTGTATGCACTGTATTAAGGGAGGGGTTATAAGTGATACAGAGCAGAACAAACTGAATCTGCTGAGACTTCAACATGCAGTGTACTATGGGAGAGGGTGATGGTGGTGTTGAGTAAGTCACACTCGATCCGTGGAGATGAGCATGTGATGTATTATGGCAGGCCATGCAGGTGATGTAGACAAGGACAAAATTGATCTCTGGAAACTTCTGGATGCACTGTATTATGGTGGAGGGTGTAGTTGATGTAGAACTGAGCATATTTGATCTGTGGAGACTGCAGCATGCTCTGTATTATGGAAGAGGGTGTAGGTGATGTAGAGCAGGGCAAATTCATGTTGTGGAGACTCATCATGGACTGTATTATGGGAGAGTGTATAGATGATGCAGAACAGGGCAAACATGATCTGTGGAGACTTTGCATTTGGTGTATTATGGGAGAGGATGTAGATGATGTAGAGCAGTGAAACTCAATCTTTGGATTCTTCATCATGCAGTGTATTATGGGAGAGGAATTAGATGATGTAGAACAGGGCAAACTCGATCTGTGGAGGCTGCAACATGCACTGTATTATCGGAGTGTGTGCAGGTGATGTAGAGCAGGGAAAACTTGATCTGTGGCGATTTCATCATGCATTGTATTATGGGGAGGGTGTAGGTGGTGTACAGTAGGGAAAACTCAATCTGTGGAAACTTCAGCATGTACTGTATTATGGGAGAAGTTGTAGGTGATGTAGAGGAGGGAAAATTCAATCTGTGTAGACTTATGCATGCAGTGTATTATGGGTTAGGGTGTAGGTGATGTAGAGCATGGCAAATTCAATTTGTGGTGACTTCAGCATGCACTTTATTATGGGAGAGGATGTTGGTGATGTAGAGCAGGTCAAATTCGATCTGTGGAGATTTCAGCTTGCATTCTATTATGGGGAGGGTGTAGGTGATTTAGAGGAGAAGAAACTCGATCTGTCATAACTCAGCATGCACTGTACTCTGGGTGAGGGGGTAGGGGCTGTAGAGCAGGGCAAACTCAATCTGTGGAGACTTCATTTTGCACTTTATTATGGCAGAGGGTGTCACTGATGTAGAGTGGGAAGACTCAAACTGTGGTGAGTTCAGCATGCACTGTATTATTTGGAGGGTGTAGGAGATGTAGAGCAGTGGAAACTCGATCTGTGGAGTCTCAACATGTGCAATACTATTGGAGATGCTGAAGGTGATGTAGAGAAGGGCAAACTCGATCATTGGAGACTTCAGCATGCACTGCCTGATGGGTATTGGTGGTGTAGAGCAAGGAAAACTCGATCTGTGGACACTTCACGAATGCGGTGTATTATGGGAGAGCATGCAGGTGATGTGGAGAGTGGCAAATTTGATTTGTAGAGATGTTAGCATGCACTGCATTATGGGGGAGATGAAAGTAATATCGAGGAGGGCAAACTCCATCTGTGGAGTCTGCAGAATGCAATGTATTATGGGAGAGGGTGTAGGTGAGTGTAAAGCAAAGCAAACTCAATCTGTGGAGACATCAGCAAGCAATGTATTATGGTAGAGGGTGTAGGTGATATAAAGCAGGACAAGCTTCATTTATGGCGACTTCAGCTTGCACCGTATTTTGGCCAAGGATGCATGTAATTTAGAGCAGATGAAATTCAATTTGTGGAGACTTCAGCTTGCACTGAATTGTGGGAGAGGGTGTAGGTGATGTAGAACAGGGCAAACTAGATCTGTGGTGATTCAGTATGCACTGTATTATTGGGTGAGGGTGTAGGTGATGTAGGTGACGTAGAGCTGTTCAAACTTGATCTGTGGAGAATTCAGGATGCTGTGTATTATTCAAGAGGGTGTAGCTGATTTAGAGCAGGCCAGATTCAATGTGGAGAGTTCAGCATGAATTCTGTTGTGGGAAGGGTGTAGGTGATGTACAGCAGGGCAAAGTCGGTCTGTGGAGAGTCCAGCGTGCACTGTAGTATGGGAGAGACTGTGTGTGATGTAGAGCAAGGCAAACTCGATCTGTGGAGACTTCAACATGCACTGTATTATGGGAGAGGATGTAAGTGATGCAGAGCAGGGCAAACTCAATTTCTGGAGACTTCAGTATGCACTATATTATGGGAGGTGGTGTAGGTGATGTAGAGGAGGCAAATTCAGTCTGTGGAGACTTTTGCAGGTGGTGTATTATAGATAAGGATGTAGGTGATGTAGAGCAGGGCAAACTCGATCTGTGCAGCCATCAACATGCTGTGTACTACGGCAGAGCGTGCAGGTGATGTAGAGCACAGCAGTCTCAATCTGTAGAGACTTTAGCATGCTTTGAATTATGGTGGAGGGTGTAGGTGATGTAGAGCTGGCAAAGTTAATCTGTGGAGCCTTCAGTATGCACTGCATTGTGGGAGAGGTTGTAGGTGATGTAGAGCTGGGCAAAGTTCATAAATTCATAGGTTCATACTAGGCTATCTGCCCTAGGGCATTTATAAGCCTAGCCAGAATGTGTTTGGCTTTCGCCACCCATTTTAAATTTATTTTGCTATGCCCTTTTTCGAGGTTAGTATACTGTGCCTCTGTCTAACAGTGACACAGAAGTGATACCCGGGGTAAACCTACGATCTCCCATCCAGTCATCAAGATTCCTCTTGAAGAGAGTCAATGAGGGACTCTGCCTAACCTGGACTGGGATTTTATTCCAGAGTGAAGGGAGCTTCTGGGTTATGAATCTGTCCCTCCAGCATGTCCTATTTATTTCAGTACTGAGGTTCAAGTCTCTCGAGCGTGTAGCTCGATGGGATTTGGATTTTCTGAGGTGCAGCATGTCCATTAATTCATTTAAGTTAATCTGTAAAGACTTCAGCATGCACTGTATTATGGGAGAGGGTGTACATGATGTAGGGCAGGGCAAAGTCTATCTGTGGAGACTTCAACATCCACTATATTATTGAAGAGGGTGTAAATGATGTAGATCTGTGCAAAGTCAATCTGTGGAGACTTCAGCATGCACTGTAATATGGGAGTGGGTGTAGGTGATGCAGAGCAGTGCAAATTCGGTCTGTGGAGACTGCAGCATGCATTGAATTTTGGGAAGGATGTAGATGATGTAGAGCAGGGCAAACTCGATCTGTGGAGACTTCAACATGCACTGTAGTATGAAGAGGGTGTATATGATGTAGATCTGGGCAAACTCAGTCTGTGGAGACTTCAGTGTGTACTGCATTATGGGAGAGGGTGTAGGTGATTTAGAGAAGGGCAAACAATGTGTGGAGACTTCAACATGCACTGTAGTATGAAGAGGGTGTAAATAATATAGATCTGGGCAAACTCAATCTGTGGAGTCTTCAGCATGCACTGTACTAAAGGAGAGGCTGTAGGTGGTGTACAGCAGGGCAAAATTGATCTGTGGAGACTGCAGCGGGCACTGTATTATGGGAGAAGGTGTAGGTTATGTAAAGCAGGACAATCTCAAACTGTGGAAACTTCAGCATGCGCTGTATTATGGGAGAAGGTGTAGGTGATGTAGAGCAGGGCAAATTCAATCTCTGAAGACTCAGCATGCACTGTATTATGGGAGAAGGTACAGGTGATGCAGAACAGGCCAAACTTGATCTGTGGAGTCTTTAGCATGTGGTGTATTATGGGAGAGGGAGTAGGTGATGTAGAGCAGGGCAAACTTGATCTGTGGAGACTTCAATATGTACTGTATTGTGGGAGAGGTGTAAGTGATGCAGAGCAGGGCAAACTCAATTTGTGGTGATGTCAGTATGCCCTATATTATGGGAGGTGGTGTAGGTGATGTAGAGAAGGCAAATTCAGTCTGTGGAGACTTCAACATGCACCGTATTATGGGAGAGGATGTAGGTGATGTAGAGCAAGGCAAATGCAGTATGTGGAGACTCAGCATGCACTGTATTATGGGAGAGGGTGATGCAGAACAGGCCAAACTTGATCTGTGGAGACTTTAGCATGCAGTGTATTATGGGAGTGGGATTAGGTGATGTATATCAAGGCAAATTTAATCTTTGGAGACTGCAGCATGCAGTGTATTATGACAGAGTATGCAGGTGATGCAGGGCAGCAAACTTAATCTGTGATGTAGAGGATGGCAAATTCAATATGTGGAGACTTATGCAGGTGGCATATTATGGATGAGGTTTTAGGTGATGTAGATCAGGGCAAACTCAATCTGTGGAGACTTCAGCATGCACTGTATTATGGGAGAGGGTGTAGGTGATATAGAGCAGGGCAAATTCGATCTGTGGAGACTTCAGGATGCATTGTAATAAAGGGGAGGCTGTAAATGATGTAGATCTGGGAAAACTCAATCTGTGGAGACTTCAGCATGCACTGTGTTATAGGAAAGGATGTAGGTGATGTAGATCAGTGCAAATTTTATCTGTGGAGACTTCCGCATGCATTGTAATAAAGGGGAGGGTATAGGTGATGTAGAGCAGGGATTACTCAATCTGTGGAGACTGCAGCATGCAATACATTTTGGGAGAGGATGTAGGTGATTTAGAGGTGAGCAACCTTAATGTAGTGAGACTTCAGCATGCATTGTATTGTGAACCAGAGTGTAGGTGATGTAAAGGTGGGCAAACTCAGTATGTGGAGACTTCATTATGCACTGTATTATGGAAGAGGGTGTAAGTGATGTAGATCAGGGGAAACTTGATCTGTGGAGACTTCAGTATGCACTGTATTATGAAAGAGGGTGTAGGGGATGTAGGGGAGGGCAAACTATCTGTGCAGACTTCAGCATTCAGTGTATTATGGGGAGGGTGTACATGACGTACAGAAGATCAAACTCGGTCTGTGGAGACTTCAGCATGCATGTATTATGGGGAGGGTATAGATGATGTAGAGCAGGGCAAACTTGATCTCCAGAGACTTCGACAGGCACTGTGTTAAGGAAGAGGGTGTAAGTGAAGTATAGCAGGGCAAACTTGATCCATGGAGATTTTATTATGCATTGTGTTATGGGAAAGGATGTAGCTGATGTAGGGAGGGCAAACTTGATCTTGGTAGACTTCTGCAGGTGGTGTATTGTGGGTGAGGGTGTAGGTGATGTAGAGCAGGGCAAACTCGATTTGTGGAGACTTCAGCATACAATGTGTTATGGGAGAGGGTGTAGGTGATGTAGAGGATGGCAAACTAAATTTGTGGAGACTTCTGCAGGGTGTGTATTATGGGTGCAGGTGTTGGTGGTTTAGAGGAGGGCAAACTCGATCTGTGGAGACTCAGCAGGCACTGTATTATGGGGGAGGGTGTCATTGATGTAGAGAATGGCAAACTTGATCTGTGCAGACATCAGCATGCAGTGTATTATGGCAGAGGGTGCAGATGATGTAGAGTAGGGCAGACTCGATCTCTTGAGACTTTAGCATGTATTGTTTTACAGGAGGGGGTGTAGGTGATGTGAAGCAGGGCAAACTCAATCACTGGAGACTGCAGCAAGCACTGTATTATGAGAGAGGATGTAGATGATGTAGAACAGGCAAACTCGATCTGTGGAGACTTCAGCATGCAGTGTATTATGAGGGAGAGTGTAGTAATTTCGAGCAGTCCAAATTCAATCTGCAGAGGCTTCAGCATGCTTGAATTATAGGAGAGGATGTAGGTGACGTAGAGCAGGGCACACTCAATTGTTTGAGACTTCAAGATACACTGTATTATGGAAAATGATGTAAATGATGTAGATCTAGGCAAACTCAATCTGTGGAGACTTCAGCATGCACTGTATTATGGGAGAGGATGTAGGTGATGTAGAGCAGTGCAAATTCAATCTCTGGAGACTTCAGCATGCATTGTGTTGGCGGGGAGGATGTAGGTGATGTAGAGGAAGACAGACTCAATCTGGAGTGACTTCCACATGCAGTGTATTATGGGAGAGGGTGTAGGTGATGCATAGCTGTGGAAATTCGATCTGTGGAGACTTCATCATGCACTGTGTTATGAGGGAGGGTAAGGTGGTATAGGGCAAGCTCAGTCTGTGTAGACTTCAGCATGTCCTGTATTACAGGAGAGGTGTCAGTGATACAGAGCAGGGCAATTTCAATCTGTGGAGACTTCAGCATGTATTGTATTATGAGGAGGGTGTAGGTGATGTACAGCAGGGCAAGCTCAGTCTGTGGAGATTTCAGCATACACTGCATTATGGGGAGGATGTAGGTGATGTAGAGGAGGGCATGGAGACTTCAGTATGCACTGTTTTATGGGAAAGGGTGTAGAGGAGGGCAAACCCAATCTGTGGAGACTTCTGCAGGTTGTGTAATGTGGGTGAGAGTGTCGGTGATGTAGAGCATGTCAAACTCAATCTGTGCAGACATCAGCATGCAGTGCATTATGGCAGAAGATGCAGGTGATGTAGTGTAGGGCAAACGATCTGTGGAGACTTCAACATGCATTGTGTTATGGAAGAGGGTGTAAGTGATGTAGATCAGGGCCAACTCTATCTCTGAAGATTTCAGCATGCACTGTATTATGGGAGAGGGTGCTGGTGATGTAGAGCTGGGCAAACTCAATCTTTGGAGACTTCAGCATGCAGTGTATAATGGGAGATGGTGCAGACGATGTTGAGGAGGGTAAACTTGACCTGTGCAGAATTCAGGATGCGTTGTATTATGGCAGAGATTGCAAGTGATGTAGAGCAGGGCAAACTTGATCTTTGGAGACTTCAGCATGTACTGTATTATGGGAGAGGGTATAGCTGATGTAGGGAAGGGCAAATTCAATCTGTGGGGACTACAGCATGCACTGTATTATTGGAGAGGTGTAGGTAATGTAGAGCAGGGTAAACTCGATCTGTTGAGACATCAACATGCACTGCATTTTGGGAGAGGGTGTAGGTGATGTATAATAGAAGAAACGCAATTTGTGGAGACTCAGTATGCACTGTACTATGGGAGAGGGTGTCAGTGATGTATAGAATGGCAAACTTGATCTGTGCAGACATCAGCATGTGGTGCATTGTTGCAGAGGGTGCATTTGATGTAGAGCAGGGCAAACTTGATCTCTGGAGACTTTAGCATGCATTGTTTTATGGGAGAGGGTCTAGGTGCTGTGAAGCAGGGCAAACTTGATCTCTGGAGACTGCAGCAAGTGCTGTATTATGGGAGAGGATATAGCTGATGTAGAACAGGCAAACTCAATCTTGATCGATCTGTGGAGACTTCAGCATGCAGTGTATTATGAGGGCAAGTGTAGTGATGTAGAGCAGTGCAAATTCGATCTCTGGAGACTTCAGCATGCTTTAATTATAGGGGAGGGTGTAGGTGATGTAGAGCAGGGCACCCTTGATTGATTGAGACTTCAAAATGCACTGTATTATGGAAGACGATGTAAATGATGTAAATCTGGGCAGACTCGATCTGTGGAGACTTCAGCATGCATTGTATTATGAGGGAGGGTATAGGTGGTACAGAACAAGGCAAACACAATTTGTGGAGACTTTAGCACGCATTGTTTTATGGGAGAGGGTGTAGGTGATGTGAAGCAGGCCAAACTCAATCTGTGGAGACTGCCAGCAAGGACTGTGTTATGGTAGAGGATGTAGGTGATGTAGAGCAGGCAAACTCGATCTGTGGAGGTTAGAACATGCACTGTATTATGCAAGAGGATATAAGTGATGTAGAGCAGGGCAAACTTGGTCTGTGGAGACTTCACTATGCAGTGTATTATGTGAGGGTGTGTAGGTGATGTAGAGGTTGGCAAACTTGATCTATGGAGACTTCAGCATGCAGTGTATTATGGGAGAGGGCCTAGGTGATATAGATCATGGCAGACTCAATCTGTGGAGACTTCAGAATGCACTGTATTATAGGAGAGGGTGTGGGTGTTTTTGAGCATGGAATAAGCGATCTTTGGAGATTGTAGCATGCACTGTATTATGGGAGAGGGTGTAGGTGATGTAGGGCAGGCAAACTCGATCTGTGGATACTTCAGCATGCACTGTGTTATGGAAGAGGGTGTAGATGATGTAAAGCAGTGCAGAGTAGATCTGTGGAGACTTCATCAGATATAAATCACAGGTGGATACTGTTAGAAGAAGACAACAAGGGATCTAACGGTATGATAAGTACAGAACTTCTGTTTTTAACTCCCTGCATACCTAACCTTTTTAGATACCACCTATGGGTCTACTGTTCCTAAGCATAAGGACAAAACATATGTTTTAAAAACTTTGCCTTTCAAAATTCTACAGGTTCATGTTGGACTTTGGAATTGCAATACGGGCTCTGAAATCCCCTTCCATATAATAAGGGTAGTAAAGAACTGAACTCTGCGGGACTACACTTACTAACATTTCTAGGCCATTTCACAACTTGGCTACCCTGTAGATTATTTGCAACATTAATTTTAATTTTATGAACTGATAGCAAAAATAAAAAAAGTTTAAGAACACACAGCAGGATCTACTCGTAAGACACTGCAAAACACTGCTTTGTAAATATAAATCTTTTCTGTAATTTATGGTAAGGAATGTATACTGAAATGTAGTATAAGATGACTTTATAAAACAGTATTGTAAGAATAGTATTTTGGAAATATTACATGTTACAACAGACTGTAAGCTTTATGCAAATAAATTAAAATCTTTAACAAGTTTCACCCAAACCTTCTCATCCATAAATTATGCTGATAAGGTGGGGACAATCTTCTTTGATAAATAAACTCTCTGATAATATTTTATGATACAAACAAAATGATTGAAAATGTATACTGAAATATTTGCCCAGCCATTAATGCAATTTTTTTCAACAATTTTATTTATGTTACCTTTCCGAATTCAGACTTCTGATCAATATTATTATCTTAAGCAGACACTTGGCCTGCATCCCTGCAAGTAACAAAACTCGTATTTGGTAGCACCTCATTGCAGTTAATGGAGGTGCTGGTTGATTCCTTCTGTCAGGTTAGTTATTAGTTAGGCAGTGGCATGGATAGCTGTTTTGGCTGGACTGGACCGAGGGTAGTAATAAACGCAAGTGCAATGAATGGTTTTACAAAGGTCTCAATAATTTTGAAAGTATGACATTTTGTGACACAGAGTGATTTGGGGCAGGAAGTGAGGCAGTGTATTTAGTATTTGGATTGCCCCACAAGAAATGGGAAATGTGGCAACCACATTTTATGTAACTAAAGAAAGAAAATTAATTTGTTTTACACAGCTGCTAGTCTTTAACATTTAAGGAGTAACAGCTTGTCTGACTGGCACTTCTTGGGAAGAAAGAGGCAAGATCTCAGTGTTTAAACCAAATTATTTGCTTTTTGTGAAAGCTCTTCCATTTAGAATTTATTGAAAGGTTTTTCAGTTTTAATACAAAGTTAACAGCGGTTTATGAAAGCCAACAACCTAACACTTTCCAGAATGGCAGAGAAGTTATGGTTTTGATTTGGTTCCCGATACATGGACTTAAATCCACTGGGCTATGGTGGTAATGGCCTTGTTTTTGTTGTGTTGTTGGATACACTTCACACTTGACAACAGCACAGCTGGATAAGGTACTACAATAACTTAAAGTAAATAAATCCTCACAACACCCTAAAGCTGTCAAGCATTCAGATGCTTGTTTTAAAGCTAAGCTGTTTATTTTTTGATAATCATTATACTTTTCGTCACCAGGCAGATATTGTTAACTTTTACATATAACTTTTTATATCTTAGCCACTTTAGGAATCCTAAGTTTACTGGCAGCTGTTGACACCATTTTTATCAGTAGATACAAACTATGATGCCAAATAAATGGAAGAACAGTGTTAACTTCTATATACTAAAACAAAGTCAGACAGAATTAAAGTGGAGTAGTAAACTTTATGTCTGACACACAGTGAAAGCAGTTACCCTGGTGATGGTGCAAAGCATCAATAATGACGTGCTCAAAATTATATTACACTAAGTATTAACACATTCTATGACCCTGTGTTTATTCTTGCAAGACTTTACACAACAAGGAAAAGTAAAGTGCAATGTCTTTGCTTTTATATGTGTGAGTTATTGTACATTGCAAAAGCTTTATTGTTTCTTTCTCCCATAAAAAGTCTGTTTTTGTGATAGAACAGTGAGGATGTAAGTCCCTAACTAATGGCAGATAGAGTTACACACTGCTTATTCTGTACTTAATACACAAGCATATATTTACACTTGCTTTTGCAGTCCAGGTCATGGCTGAAAAAAGTGAAGTAATTAATTTACATTGCTAACAAATATAAAATAAATAATTTCTTGCAGCAAAAGACTTGTGTTAAATGTATTCTTGAGGCAAGAAGTAGAGAACTAAGATATCAGCAATGTTGGAATATGCAGTGACCGACCTGCTAACCAAATTCCACCATCTTATTGTAATCATAATTTGCAGTCTGGTTTGCATGCATCATTTTTTAATGTCTAATCCCCCTTTCTAAACTGTTTTGAAAATTGGGTTATCATGCTAATTGCCTGACATTTTAGAATGATGTGCTCACACTTTGGGGTGCTTATTCCCATTCTACCAAAGCAAGCATGTGGCAAACTGTATTTTCCACTAATTCTGTTAGTAAGAAGACACCTTCCTCACACTTTGGAGGTTTAAGGGGGTACCAGCCCTCCTTGCAAATAGAATAAATGCAAAATACAGTCTGCTCTTTATGGCCACATTAATGCAAATTTCAGTGGGTACATGTCTGAAAATGATTCCAACTTGAATGCTTAGTTATGACAGGACATGACAGTATATTGATTACATTTTGTGAAGTAGTATAGGTCACACAGCGCCCATTTATGTGCTCTTCATTTATTTTTAATAGTTAATATGCTTTTGTTCACTGACCCAGTCATTTGTGACTGAATTCATTCCAAACTGCTTATAATATTTGAAAACTATTAAAGCCTATCAATGATAATAGAATTGTCAACTATATGTCTATTCTCTCAGGTTGTTGTAAAAATGCTTCCGTGTTGGTGTAGATTATGGTCAGCCAGTATGAAAATTGCTAAAAAAGATCTTGCTTGCACCATCTGTACACGTCACATTTATGCTCCCAAATGTAGGGCATAAAGGGGATGTACAAACACAACTACCTAGAACTTCTTTTGCCGCCAGGTCAAATGCTGTTTTTGCCATTTGGTTTGAACCTTGTTGCTGTAGTGAATATTTAGCCACACCAGATAAATGCTCTGTTTGGGGATGTTTTTTTTTTTTGACTTTTCCTGTTTTTGTATTTTATTTTACTATCTAGAGTTCATGTCCATCTGGTCTGGACATTGATTATCTTGGCGGATCCTAGAGGGATTCCACAGATATTGGTCAGGGATGGCGTTCCAGATTTGTACAAATTGTGTGCTTGTAATGTAGTATTATTTCCCACGTGATGCTTTATTGAAAAAAAAAACTCAGTTAAATTCTGAATCTTTTCATTTATGATTGCTCCAGATGGTGGATGGTGTCTAATATGTTAAGATTATATTGTGTCACATATAAAGGGCCAGTTAATTAGTAAGCTGCTCACAAGCTAAAATAATTTGAAACCAGATTCCATCACTGCTGATTTCTATATTCTATTAAAAATAAAATATTTTAACATATAAAAACTTTTCATCTTTATAGATGAGTAGTTCTGAAGATGACAATACTCCATCAAAGAAAATAAAAAGGCTTGTGAAATTTAACACCGATTGAACGAAAACATATTCCTGGTTATGAGAAGGACAAGAAGGATATGCTGTATGTTTGATGTGCATTTATATGCCATTTTCAATTGGACATGGTGGCAAAAATGACATCAAGTGACATATGAAGTCTACCGCGCACACAAACAATATTTCAGCAGCTTTGACATCCACCAGAATAACATTTTTCATGAAAACAAATTAGAAGGAAGAAGATATTATTGCTGCAGAAACAGCTTTTTGTTTTGTTAGTTGTAGCAGAAGTAAAGTAACAAAAATGATGTATGTTTTTGCATCTGAATTAAAAATTATTTTTTTTGAAAGAATTGCAAGATGACCAGCCATTTTCTATGAGTACCGACAGCTCAAATAAAGGCAATATAAAAACCTTCCCATTAATTTTACGGTATTTTAGCAAAGAACAGGGCACTCAAGCAAATTATTAAGCTTCTACTCACTGGAAAGCAAGACATCAATTAGTATAGTAGGTTCTATAACAGCAGCATCTTTACGGAATTAAAAAAACATTCATTCAAATATAATTGGAATTGGGCGTAATTGTCACGTACTACACAATACTGCTAAAAAAGCTGTGCAAACTTTAACTTGTGGTATAGAGTCAACTGTTATAAAAATTTATAATGAATTTAGTTTGTTGACAAAAAGAGTCGTACAACTAAAATAATTGTTTGAATGGCTAGAAGTAGAGTAGTATGAAATGTTATGCCATGTGCCGACTCGATGGCTCACATTAATGCCCGCAGTTGAGTGGATAATAAAAAAATGTTGAGATGATATTGTACTTTTTGAGTCAAAAATCCAAATCTGGAATTCTTGAATTGTTTTTCAGTGATAAATTGGAGTTGGCATACCTGGGATTTGTTGCAAATGCATGCACTATTATTCAGAATGCATTAACAAAACTTCAAAGCAATGATGCTTTAATAATTGATGTTTTTGAAATAATGAACGGTGTATTGCAGTTGCTCAAAGAAAAGATGATGCCTTTTATGGAAACATTGCTAGAACACTGTTACTACAATGCAGTGATGACACCAAAGTAACCCATTTCAAAAATGACACACAGAAATTATTTGAAAGAGTGATACAATATCTACAAAAATGGTTTGACTTTAAAAGTAACAAAGTTCAATGCATTAATGTTTTTTCCTTAAAACCAAACATAAAATCAAATTTTCGTCAATTGAAGAATTAATAAAATTATTTAATATTACTTGCAATATTGACCTTCTATATGAAGATGTCTATTTAATAAAGAAGCTTGTACTGAATATGACTGAAGCAAATGAGAAAAAACAATACATGAGAAATGGATAATATTTTAAAGATCATTCTGCTTGCTATAATTTGTAAAAAAATCATGTCCCACATACTCTCAATTCCATATTCCAATGCAATTTGTGAAAGAATATTTAGTCTATTCAGTGCAGCCTGGAGAAAGGAGAGAAACAAATTATTGTTAAAGACTGTGAAAGCTGAATTAATGATCAAACAAAATTTTAATTACAATTGTAAAGATTTTCGACCAAAGATGGTGAACATATTTTGAAGAAAGCTAAAAGCTTTGAAAAGTATTTATAATAAAACTGTTATGATTGTAAAACTTTGTGTATTTAAATCAAACTGTAATTCATGTGAATGTATCTAATCAATATGTGACTATATGTAATGTATAATTGTGATTCCTGTGAATGTTCATTCTAAGTGTACAACTGTATTGTTATTATTCTGTGACTATTCTATATATGTAGGTATTTGCATATATATGGTTTGATTATACATGTTTATAATTATAATTTAATTAAAATGCTTTTTTTGTTGGATTAGAAGAATATATATATATATATATATATATATATATGTATATATATATATATATATATATATATATATATATATATATATATATATATATATATATATATATATATATATATATATATTTGGTACTGCTTTAAAGACTTTTTTTCCCCTCAGGCAGTTCATCTCCATCACCTCTAGCTTCCTCAACTGCAGTGCCTTCACTGCCCGGGTTTCTGTACCATACAGTAGTATTGGTCACACTACTGTTTTGTGCACCTTACTTTTCAGATATTTTTTGGTATTCTTCTGTCACACACTACCTCTGTCATTCTGTGCCAGTTGACTGTAGCCTTTCTGACTTTGGACTTAACTTCCTCATCCAGACTTCCTTTTTTTCAACTACCCATCCAAGATACTTAAAGTTGTTAACATGTTCCACAATTTTCCCCTCTATCTCATTTATCATCTGCTTCTGATTTCCCCCCATTTCTGCCATTTCAGCCATTTCAGCTATCTTATTTGCATTTAATTTCATTTTTGTGCCTTTGGTTTCGAATTCCATTCCCCTCATTTGCTGAAGTTCTTGTTCAGAGTCTGTTTGTAATGCCGCATCGTCTGCATACAACAATTTTGATGATCTGTCTCCTCCAACCTGTTTGCTAATGTAAATGTAATCCATCAACACTATGAACAGCAGGGAGCTCAGAGATAAACCCTACTAGTAACCCCTCTGTGAGCCCAAACACTGTTTGTACTTCTGTCGTTGGGTCATTATACATAGCCTTTACTAATTGTACCAATGTTCCTGTGAACCATGGCAGGACTGCCCAAAGCAATTTCTTGGGACCTTGCCATATACTTTCTCCACTTCCCGGAAGGTCCAATTGATTTCCTTCCTCACCTTTAGCTTCTTCTCATAAGTTCATGGGTTCATAGATGTGTACTAGGCTAATTGCCATGGAGCCATTACAAGACTAGCCCATAGAAGTGTCCTGGCATCGTGCCGCCTGACCTTAGTTCCCAGTGCCTCTATCAAGTAGAGCGACTGGAGTGATTCCCAGGATGAACTTTCTATTACCCATCCACTCATCAAGATTTCTCTTGAAGAGGGACAGCGAGGTGCTCTGCTTGATATGTATGGGAAGTCTTTTCCAGAGCATGGGCAATCTATGGGTGAGGAACCCGTCCCTCCAGCATGTTCTGTAGATTGTGGTAATAAGGTTGTGGTCTCTGGAGCGTGTGGTGCAGAGGGTTTGGGATTTCTTTAGATGTAGCATTTCTAACAGAGCTGGGTCAGACATGGCTTTGTAATTCAGGCAAAGATCGCCTGTAAGTAGATGATATGAGACAGAGAACAGCTGGAGTCTTTTGAGTCTGTCCATGTAGGACATATGTTTAATGCCTGGGATCCTCTTTGTGAGGTGGTACTTTGGCTTCTCCAGCTGTTGCAGGTGTCTAGTGAGGTACATGCCAAATGGGGCATTATGCTCAATGATTGGTCTAATAAGGGAAGATTAGAGAGAGATGATGACCTCTTTCTTCCTGGATGCAAAACACTTGGTAATGAGATGTGCCACATAGAAGGACTTACTGACCACAGTGGCAATGTGGTGGCCAAAGGAGAGGTTGCTGTCAATCTGTATCTTCAGATCTCTTATAATGCCTTCAGTGTTCACTGGGCTCCCATCAATGTGGTAATTAGTGGGAACTGAGTTTTTACCAAAGGGGATGACACATTTTTTGGCATTAAGCTTAAGGCCTTGATTTTGACACCAGTCATTGGTTTCAGTGAGGCCTTTCTGTAAGATGTCTGCATCACTTGGGGAGTTAATAATGGCTCCTAGCTTGCAGTCATCTGCGAACTTGGTCAGCCAAAGTCCCTTCTTGTTGGCCTGGATTTCTGAGAAGTAGATGCTGAACAGGAGACACTCAGGACCAATCCCTGTGGGACTCTGCTCGTGACTGGTCAGCAGTCTGACTTGGAGTCTACTACTTTCACACTGTGTGTTCTATCTGTGAGCCAATTTACAACCCACCTAGTAATAGAGGGGTTGATGCCTAGTTTGATAAGTTTATCAATAATTCCTGAGTGAGTAAAGGTATCAAAGGCCTTGGCCAGATCGAGCTAGCTGTATGCACTGCCTTACCTTCATCCACAGCCCTGATGACTGACTCAAAGAAGTCAACCAGGTTGAGCAGGCATGATCTCCCTTACACAAAGCCAAATTGTGTGGGGTCTAGAGTTTGGATATTTCCTATATCTTTGTTAATCAGGTCCATGATGATGCACTCCATAGCTTTGCATATCAGGCTCATCAGGCTAATATGGTGATAATTCCCAGGGTGTGTAGTTGCTCACCCTTTAAGGAGAGGGATGACTGTAGCAGTGCACCATTTGGTAGGGACAAAGCCTGAGGTGAGGCTGTGACTGAACAGGGCACACAGATGTGGTGCCAGTTTGCCTTGCAGTTCATGTAGAAAACAGCCAGGGATATTATTGGGTCCCATGGAAGCTGTATTTTTGGCATTGGGCAATGCAGCTTTAACCTGTGCTGCAGTAATGCTGGGTGCCTGGCATTCTTCTGGTACTGTGATTGGTCCTTTGGGGGAAGGGGGTAAAGTTGGCATTGAATATGTCAGCCAGTATGTTGGCAGTATCTGCTGGCTGAGTATAGGAGGTACCATTGTGATGTAACTCAGAGCAAATCTATCATCTATCTGTCTCACTGAAAACATTTGGTCAGTTGTGCTGCATTCTGATCTGATTCCAAACTACTCATATCTTATCTTACCAATACGCAGCTCTGGGACACTAAGTCAATAACCAGAATAGACTACAAAGGTGTAATAAACACAGATTAATAATAATAATAAAAACATTTAGCTCTTTCCTTTGTGGCAAATAAGGACATCATCATAACAATACAACTAACATAACTAGTCATTTAAATATTGTAACATACATCACATGATAAGCTGAAATAAGCAGATTTTAAAGTCCAAGATCCACAAAATACTGATTTAGTATATTTTACGTTATGTTGTAGACCTTTTCTCAGTTATTTGCTGAAATGCAAGTTTTTTAATGACCAGTGGCAATGTTTTAGTTACATCCATGGAAATTTTAATCAACAATTTTATTTATTTTGAAATTGAGTTCTTCCAACAAACTAGCTGAGTGGCTGTAGGCGAGGATTGTGCCTCCTTATATGCAAACTTGATAATGTGGTATCAGGAGCAGCACTTCCTTTTTAACTCTACCTGCTATTGCAGTTTTGCCATTTACTTAGATTTTTGGATGATAGTGTTTATTCTGGAAAGACGATGCACAGAAATGAAGTGAATTTTTAGATTACATCCGGAAACACTTAGAGTTTTTAAGTGCTTTAAGGACTCTGTATTAACTACTTTGAAGTTCACATTGGTAAAAATGATGAGACTTGCAGTTTTACAGACATTTACTGTAAACTTACAATTTCTAACACCTACCTACATTTTTTAGCAATCACACTCTCATATTTCTGAAGATAGTAAAGGGCAGCTGGTAAGGTTAGCTAGGGTTATTTCTTTAGATGAGACACTGGTGAAAGAGACTGATAATTTAAATGCTATGTTTCAGCAAAGAGGATACTCCCAGGCATGTTTGTTAAGACATAAAGTTTACTTCCCTTCTGGTTAAAGGTATCCACTGTACTAATGAACCTCAGAGAGAGAACCATGGAGCTGAAAGGGCCATGATAAAATATGGCCCAAAGATCCCTATTATAAAAAAATTCCACCCAGCAAAAGAAGTGTCGCAGGTTGTGGATGATGGCCCATGTTTCAATTGTAAAAGGGGTAGGAATATCAAAGAAAGACATGACCTACAAGTTGTTGGTGATGGTCCATGTTTCATATACAAAATGGGTAGGAATATTAAAGACTTGAAAACAACAAATCTTGCACTTGAGAATGCATCTCATTATTGCAAAGGAACTTTGAAGTGCAGGACATACTTCCAGTGTAATTTTATTTATTTAGAGGATGAATTGCATTTGAACAGCATGCAACATGCATTTAAATTTCCACACATATAATTGTGACTCAAAAGAAGTAATATATTTGGCCTTCTGTGACCTTTGGCATTCATTTTATATATGCGAACAGAACATACTTTATGTAGAAAGATTTATGCACACAATTATGATAATACAAAAAAATAATGAGAATAATGCATTATTTAAACATGCCCACAGTTGTCACCAACAGATGCTTGATGCCAGAACTATGGGCTCAAGCTTAATGCCAAGAAATGTATATTTATCCCCTTTGGGAAAAAAAAAAACATGTATTCATGAACTACCACATAGGTGGCAGTACACTAGGGACACAGGTGGACAGTGGTCTCACCTTCGATAACCACATCGCCACAACAGTCAGGAAATCCTTCTATGTGGCACACCTCATCACTAAGGGCTTTTTATCCAGAAAAAAGGAGGTCGTTGTCCCACTGTACTCATTAGACCCATTATAGAATACAATGCCCCATTTGGTATGTATCTCACAAGACATCTGCAACAGCTGGAAAGGCCACAGAAATACCTTGCTAAAAGAAACACAGGCCTAAAGCAGATGCCCTATGCTAACCATCTAAAAAAACTTCAGGTATACTCTGTGACATATTGTCTACTCAGAGGTGAACTCTGTTTAACATACAAGGCCATGTCAAACCCTGAGCTGTTGGACATGCTCCACTTAAAGAAATCCCAATCCCTCAGAGCCACGTGCTCCAGGAATCTAAACCTTGTCATCAAAATGAACAAAACATGCTGGAGGGATAGGTTCCTGACCCAGAGACTCCCCATACTCTGGAATAGACTGCCCATACATGTCAAGCAGTGCGCCTCATTGGCCCTCTTCAAAAGGAACCTTGACAATCAGATGGGAGATAGGAAATTCACCCTGGAGATCACATCAGCCGCCCTGCTAGACAGGGGTCCAGGGAAGTAAATATTGTGGGAAGAAATATCCAGGGAATTGTTATGGCTAGGCTTGTATAGGCCCTAGGGCCGATAGCCTAGTACCAACCTATGAACCTATATATGTGGAGGACAGAGGCTGGAACACAGGGCCATATTTGCAATATTGCTGTTATACACTGTGAAAGTTGCTGGTGCTACAGGATTGGTTGCAACATGCCCTTACTCAGGAATATGAAGTCAGAGACACAAATGGATGTTGCCATGTACCAATAGCAATAAACGGAGATAATGCCGCTGATATATCAGACACAAGACCTGTGTGGTGAACAGACAAAACATAACACCCAATCCTCTGGCCATCAGGTGGATAGGCCCACAGTTGAGAGTTATGCAGACAGACTGCATTCCATGCAAAACAAGCATGTTGTCATTAACCCTGTAAAACCAGCAGTATTCAGTGCATATAACAGCAATACTCATGCTGTCCATAGGCCTGGAACTTCATACAAACATTTATTTGGCCTGTGTCTGCAAGTCCTGTTGTAAGAGGTATTGCTACCTGCTGTCTGTAACACTGCTGCCCACACACAGGAAGGATGTCTTCCATACAGGAAAGGTAAAGGTACAATGCCCACATGATGTAGTCATTTATAGTAGTTGGTTGCTATGACATTGGCTATTGGAAGTACTATACAGCTGGCTGCATGCAATTAGCAAGTGGGAAACACCAACTGATGCAGAGGCCATCATCTGATCATGAGCATCATCTACAAAAGCCATGCTGTAACCTATTCAAATCAGCTTGATCCCTGTAGTGGGGAAAGACAGAGAGAGAGAGAAAAACAAACAAACAAAAAAAACCAAACAAAAACAGAAATAATAGTAAACGAAAATAATACTAAAAAGAAAAAAACAAGGGAGGCATCCTGAAGTGCAACACAGAAAAGAGCATACTAATAAAACCGGTATGTGAAACATGTCAGCATGTAATTGAATGTAGTACTTGGTCTGTAATAATGGAACAGATGATTTTGAAAGCTTGATATGTGCCATCAAGACTTGCTGTAATGATGCCCTGCTGAACAACTGCTGTGGACATAGCATCTGGCCCTATGGGCAGTGGGCCATACCTGTCAACTGTGCGGATCTGCACAGAATGACAAGATGTAAGCCATCATAGTATTTGCTCTGTTCCTCCAAACATGTATATTAGTCTGGCAAATAGCTGAAGGTAAAAGTAATGAAGTCATGATAGACACAGGAGTGTCAGACCCCACCACCTTTAGAACAGTCATGCTACTATGAAATGTACCATACACAAACGTCATAGGTTTGTAATAGGCCTATATACAATCTGTCCCTATATATCCCCCCAAATGTTAGATGTTAGGCTGTGTCCACATGTGATGCAAGGCAGAACAGTGCAGCAGTTGAGCGGTTGAGGAAAGAGGTTCAGAGTGTGGACCTGATGTCTGAAGGCACTCTATATATATATATATATATATAGATATATATATATATATGTGTGAGTATATATATATATCTATATATATATATATATATATATATAAATATATATATATACACACACACACACACACACACACACACACACACACACACACACACACACACACACACACACACACACACACACACACACACACACACACACACACACACACACACTCACACACACCCACACATATATATATATATATATATATATATATATATATATATATATATATATATTTATATACAGATGTTTATGTGTACATATATACCAACACACACACATACGCACACACACACACACACACACACACACACACACACACACACACACATATATATATATATATATATATATATATATATATATATATATATATATATATACACATACATTTCTCCTATTGTTGAATGTCTGTGCTGCATGATATGTTTTAGAACACATCACAAATATCTGCAGCTCGGCTGGATTACTGGTAAAATGATGTGGCTATGGTGTGCAGGGTCCTGGGTTACACATTTGCAAGGGCTGATAATGTATTTGCTAGCTAGAACAAGTGCTATTGGATACAGAGTGATTAAGGCACCCATAAGCAGTTGTAAGTGGGTGTGAAATGGACAGTTATGTATGGTGTGACACTTGTGTTGGTAACAGATTGCCCTTTTTGTGTTAAGGTAAGTGTGGGATGTTAGGAAAGGACAGTAGGTATATATGGGGAGGTAGGTTGGTTCAGAAGACAGACATGACAGACAAGACAGAATACAGGGGCAGTATATGACACGTGGTGGATAAACACCTTGGACAGGGAGAGGTGTCTAGAAATTGGAAGCCCATAAGCCCCCAAATTGAAACAGTGTGACTGAGGTCCCCACCCATGGGCAGTCACCATTTCAGCTTCACGGCCCTGAAGGTGGCTGTGCTGGGGTCTGAGCAGGACGGGCAGGCTGAACCTCTACGTGTATCATGAGAGCCTCAAGGTGGTGTAGCAGATCCCAGAATTCTCTGCAAAGCTCCCTATGCACCAGACCCTGGACCTTGCTTCAGGTTACAGGATCTTGTCTGTGCATGCTCCTGGGGGGGGGGGCAAGCCCCATCACCTGAGGTGGTTCCATCTGAAGGTAGTGCAGGACCAGCAGATGACAGGGTCCCAGGTTGGGTCTCAGATGTGCTGTGTCCTGGTGCCATGGCCAGATGAGGTGGGAGAGGTGGTTCTGCTGGGAACAGCCTTTCCAAACGTGCTATTGTGTTGCAGTTTTAGAACATATGTGGGTAATAGTCAACACAATCCAGGGTTAGTTATAACAGCATGCATGCATATTCCCAGTAACCCAAAACACCAGATTTGGAACAGTTGCATAGCAAACAGAACACATGCATATGTGGAACCACAGTGGCCATTGCAATTGCATTCAGGTTACATTGTTAACAACAGGCCACCAATGATAGTGTTTCAACATGGAACATGAATAGAAACACATTTCAATATTTGTTGCATGATAGGATACATGTCCCAACAGTAGGTTTGGTGTAAACATAACCATTGATGAGTGTGTTCAGATTAGTTATGCAGATATGGCGGGGGGGGACATCAATTAACAACTATGATATCCTTGCAGTATGAGGTCCTCAGACCTTTTTACCTGTTTATGTCCTGCAGGTACCATGTCAAGAGAGCGACTGCCAGCATTCCCTCCACAAGAGAACAACATTATCATCAACTTCATGGTGCATCACCATGGAACCCTCTTTGGGCGTATGGCCCATGATCTGCAGGAGAGGACTGCCCTGTGGGATGAGCTCATCCACAGGGTAAATGATGTCAGCATGCATATCCGCAGTTATGAGCAGGTGCGACATCATTGCACTGACCTCATCCGTCATGCCTGTCAGTGTGCTGCTGCAGTTAGGAGGGACCAGCTAGCCACAGGTGGGGGTCATGCCATCCAGCCCACACTGACACATGTGGAGGAGCTCCTTGCCAGCCTTGGGGCACCCGCCCACCAGCAAAGTCAAGAACATGAAGATAGCATTGTGGAGGTGGGTGCTACCCACACAATAGATGGGGAGCATGCAGGTAAGGCCCCAGGGCATATTAGTAGACCACTGCTGCTTATCCATCTTCATCTGTAAAGTATCTTCATGCATATGGCAGATAACTTAGTCACTGCAGTGTAGTAATGAGCAGATGTACATAATCTGTAGTATTGTGGGTTTGTACTGTTGATGTACTGAAATGCTGCTTCCACCCTATACCAATGCCACAGGTGTGGCTACTGACATCACATCTCTCACACAACTATATAGGTCCCTCTGATATATCTCTGGGCAGCAGCCTGTAGCTGGTGAGTATGGAGGTCTTTTGTTCAGGATTACCAATACACCGGCTATGTTATGACCATGGCATTTGCCATGCACACATTTAACACACCTACCCGTAATGAATGCTGTACATGTTCACTTATTGTTGCTGTTAACTGCACTGCATCACAGTGGTGACCATGGTGGCATATCAGAAGGGTATGTAAGAGTCCTGCAGTATAACTAACTAACAGTGCAAGATGTGTGGCAGAAATGAACATAATGATGGGACACATGGCCTACAGTAGGGACATGTCTGAAACATTACCCTTATACAGTGGCTACAACAGTGAGTGTATATACCAGTATTACAGTGGCAACTGTTAAAGATCTACACAACAGCATATCACAATACCACATTCCACAACTTCTACAACCTGTAATGTGATCCTAACATGAGTAATGAATTTGTAAGATGGAATCCTATGTTAGGACAACAAATATGGGGAATACATACCTTAGCAAACAATAGAAGCATATGTGTGCACACACTCCAAATAACATATTGTGGAAGCAGCTTTTGAGGTACTGCAGCATTCACTCATCTTGAGTGTGCACCTTCCATCAAGTACGGGTCCTCAATGTCACACCAAGTAATGGTCTGCTGTCCAAGAAGTATGTCCATAACATTTGCCCACTAACCTGCAACAGAGGCAGCCATGGCTTGCACACATCTTACAAACCATAGAATGGATCCCATATCCAAAAGGTAGCACTCAGGAGTGGGAGACATATCCTTACCTTGCCATTGCATATGTCATGCAAACAGTGCAGACAAGCATGTATAGGACGATGGAGTATGGGACACCATTAATGTAGAAAATAAACAGATGCTCATCCAAGACAGATGACAACATATTTTGCAAACTGGTCACAGAGGCTGCCCAGACACATGCAGCAATACTGGGGACTTGCAGAAATGTCTAGCAAGTACTGCCTGTGCAGTACCTGTGTCAGCAATTACCTGGACTCTGCATAAGTATGGCCTATGGGTTAAGGTAATCAGATGGAA
Organism: Protopterus annectens; assembly: GCF_019279795.1. Classification (NCBI taxonomy): domain Eukaryota; kingdom Metazoa; phylum Chordata; order Ceratodontiformes; family Protopteridae; genus Protopterus; species Protopterus annectens. The sequence continues at coordinate 770,343,158 of NC_056739.1, read as the reverse complement.
GAGTTGTTCCACAGGAGACATCATCCAGGGCTCTCTACAGGTAGAATATGCATAACATCAAGTCTCCCAAAAGCATGTGTTGCAATGTGTAATGGTGTACCGAGACCAAGGCTGAAACCTACAGACAGTGTTAATAAAGATACATGTGCTGCACAAGCAACACCTCACTGTACCTCAGGCCTACTATCCCCATATGTACCTTGCTGGTGCCAGTGTACACCTGTAGGTTTGCTGTTCATTAGCAGGAACTAGGCCGGTAGACATAGTGTTCTGAAATTAGGACACTGCAAAATGACACTTGTGTGGCCCATAGTTGTCAAGCATCTGCAAAAAGGCTAAGAATGGTGGGGGGGTGTCATCCTGAAACAACAGTGAACTGAAGCATACATCCAAAGCTCACTAAGAATGGCTGTATCTGAACCCTGACTCCACAGCAATAGTGAAGGCACTGTGTGACCTCTAAGGGCTGTGCACATGAGCTGACCTTGCAATCTGGCAGAGTTTGGGGACATTTGTAGGGTGAAGCGACCAAATAATGGCAAAGTGATGATGGGCCATGCTAGTATACTCCTTCTAGGAATAGTGACTGCTGTAGTTCACTTAACAGGTGCTGCAACAAACCATCATATTAAGGGTGTGCACACTTATGCAACCCACATATTGTATATGCATACCAATCAACATCTGCACAACTAACACATTTGTTTGATACTGCATTTGATTGCACAAGTCATATGTCACATATCTGGTGTGTGTAATGTTAACATATGCAGTATTGTAGCCCCATGGCATATCAGGGAAGAAGGTGGCATGTCAGTAAGGGTGTGCACACTCCTCATAGCCACAATAAGCTTTATAGGTTGTCAGTATAATTGGATTTTATTGCTCATACATGCACTGCTGATGATGAGATCTGCAAATCAGATGTCAGGCATTCACTATTGACATCTGTCCTCATATCAACCCAGATATGTGTCAGACAACTCATAGGGGCTGTGAGCAACAGAGCAAACGTAACTTCCATACATATACACATTCAGCAATAGTGTTTACACTTGTGAGGTATGGTCACAGTACATGGCAGGGTGCTGAACAGGTGCACAGCAATACTGTGTACATGGGTGCAGTGTGTTCCAGGGGAAGGGGCATCACCTATTAACACAACTCATGCATCACAGAGTTGTATAATGTTGGTAACAGGGATTGAGTATAGCTGCAGTGCATGCTGTTGAGTGCCATATGTCATGCATGTTGACAGTTGGGTAATGAGAGGTCTGTACAATATCTTTGTGCCACCTCACCTGTAAGTGTGTGTGTGTATGTGTGTGTGTGTGTGTGTGTGTGTGTGTGTGTGTGTGTGTGTGTGTGTGTGTGTGTGTGTGTGTGTGTGTGTGTGTGTGTGTGTGTGTGTGTGTGTGTGTGTGTATGTATGTGCACGTGCATGCGTTTAGAGGTAAGCAACGATGTACAGGTCTTAAAGTACATTTTCTGTTTTCCCCTTACAGGTGGCGAGGTGGGTCTGGGTCTCTCCTGCAGGCTAACTGATGTTAGTGTCCATACAGACTCTGACAATTATGATAGGTATGGTGAGGCACAGGTGTGTTGTCAGGGGCTGTAGCTGTGCCATCGGTTGACATCCCACTGTTATCCACCTCATCCCCGCACACAGTCACATTGCCTATACATACCTCTTCACCAGTGGCCATAGATGAGGGACAGTTGGCAGGTGATGGCATGGGACAGGACAGTGTGGGGACTATAGCATGTCTGTCTGTAAACAGCATCCATAGCCAGATGACCGGTGAGGTACCACACATGCAGATGTAAAGGGGTGCTTGTAGGAGAGCTGCTGGCCATCATGCCCCTGGCAGAAGTGTCACAGCAGGTGTCACCAGATGCATGTTTCAGGCCATCATGGAGGCGCAGGCACATATGGAATGTTATACCAGACAGGGTCTGAGGCTCCAGAGGGCTACTCATTCTGCTGTTATTGACAACATCGGTAATCTCGCATGTGCCCACAGTTATTTTGCAGAGGTCCTGGATAGACAGTTGGGTAAGATGGTAGGAATTCTCAACTGTGCAATATCTGTGTTAGAGCATATGGTGGGAGTAGGGCAACAGCCACATGGACGTAGATCAGCAACACCAACAGGTGGAGGTCTACGTGTATGTGCATCAAGGCAGAGCCACTCCCATAGTGGCAGTACCAGCACCAGCACTGCAGGGGGGTGTGCTGTCCGTACCACAACACAGCAGGCCATGTGCACATTGCCCAGGCTGGTCCCAACAGGGACCCGGATTCAGCAGACATTTTTCATCATCAGTGGAGAGTAGCATATCTGGCATTGTACCTGGTAGTGCACGTGGAACCCCTGGCAGGCACAGTTCTCATGTCCGTTTCCGGAGACAGTGAACTGCACACCCTGCCATGTACTGTGTGCAGCTGTCCAACAAACCCCTGTATAGGGCAGCCACATGGCCGAACTGTGTACATAGATACACACACACACACACACACACACACACACACACACACACACACACACACACACACACACACACACACACTCATACACATCACCAATACAGCTAGGGCACCTCCATACCTACACACACCACATCTGCACAGCCCAATTAATAACAAAACCCCCTAACACACACATGATGTCAGCCAAACTGCTCAGCCTAGGTCTCTGGCAAACCCACAGCACACCATGTGCATATGGTGATACCTGTGCACATCCTTGTCATCCATACCATCGATGCAGGGACAGGCTAATATGGTTCTGATGCACAGGGTGAATATACTAAGATGTAGCAATGTAATGCTGTAACATGTTTTCAGCAGGAAAGTTTAATGCTTACATGTCAGGATGTGTAGCTGTCCAGCCATGATGCATTGTAGCTGTTATTAACACTGACTAATAGTGGTCTCCATAATGTGTTCAGTTTGTGTTGTAGGTGTCTATGTGTCAGCAGGATGTTGGTCTGCTGTTGTTTCCTACAAGGGGTATGGCACTGTGGTGACACATTGACTGTGTCATATCCTGGGTACAGCTGAACACAAGTAACAAGTCTGTATAAGAGTTACTGCATGTGCCACATTGCTGATAGGTCTGATGAGTGTATACAGGTGAGTGCATGGAGGCTGATGTCAGCAGCTCTTCTACAGTGGACAATGGAAAGTGTACTTGGTGGCACACACCACATGTTTGTGTATAACACACACACACACACACACACACACACACACACACACACACACACACACACACACACACACACACACACACACACACACACACAGAGGCTTTGGTGTTGATACAACACACAGAGAATACTGTACACATGGATGCACTTAATTTTGCAGTGATCCCATTTTAGCCTATGTAATTCCACCAAGACATACTAGGCAAAACATCACATCAGTAAATAGTCTGCTACTTTAATGTCATTGACGTTGGTCCTGGCAGGATATTTGTCCCCTTCCCAAATGTAGTGCAATCCTGGCATTGGTAAACATAGGTGTGCTGGTGTGGGTGGAACAACCCTATACTTTGGAGCATGTAGGGTGGTGTAGAGCCGCACATAGTGTGAGTGATGACTACTTAACCTGTTAACATACACTGTACAGTATTACAGCAGACTAAGCATGGGGATAAGCACAACAATAACAACAATGAGGGTGGCTATGTCCACAACATCGACAGCCAACTATATATACCAACTCCAGTATCGCTGTACAGCTATACAGTGGGGAAGAGGGCATTTACACATCTACTACTAGTTTTGATGGAATGAATTTTCACGACATTATTCCTTTGAAATGTTAGCATTTGCCATTCAGTTCTTGGACACATGACCTTCTGGAACATGTATATTCTGCAAACTGAAGTAGATCCCTTCACATGCACACACACTTACTTGGCAACACTGAGAGTAGAAAGTTCCTTCAGGAATTCAAAAATGGCTGCCATTCTGTAAACACTGCTGACCTGCAGCTCCTCAATAAACCTGAGAAAAATCTGTAACCTGAGCCAATACCAAGAGGTTTGATCATCAAATTAAAGTAAAAAAAGATGCATCTACACTTAATTAATCTATAACCAGGAAAAAAAGTGGGAAAAAAGTCTTTATCTATCAGGATTCCAAGTGATTAGCTAGCTCTGAAGAGAGAAATAAACAAAGGACTGTCTGCATTCTTCATTTTACCTGCCAGCTTGGGGAAAGGAAAATGTCACAAGAAGGAAAAAGCATGGAAACAACTACTACCAAAACAAAGCTGTCGGAATTACAGTCACCAGTAAAGGATGGGAGTGCGAAAAAACAAAGAATCACTAGACAGCAGGAACAACAGAAACCAGAGACTAGATCTAAAACTGATCAGCCACTGAACATGGACGATATCAAACATGCTTTATTGCCTATACAAGAAGCTTTAAAGGACCTGACTACTCAAATACAAACTTTTGGAGTTTCATGTAATCAGTTGCTGCAGAGAATGGACAAAACAGAGGCTAGAATTTCAGAAACCGAGGACAAAATAGACTTGCTAGGGAAGAAAACAAAGGTACATGATGTGGAGTTACAAGCCATGCAAAGCAAACTTACTGATTTAGAAGCGAGGTCTAGGAGAAATAATATTATTATTAGAGGGATCCCTGAAAACATTCAGTATGCAGAGCTAATACCAACTATAACACAAATACTTGAAGTTTTGTTAAATGATGCTGATGGAGTGAAACAAATTGTTATTGAAAGGGCACACAGAGCACTGAGAGAGGTACAAGCTTCTAATATGCCTAGACCTGTATATGCTAAGATATTGAACTTATGTTAGCAAAATACTTTTTACTGCAAAAAAAGAATGGTGGCTATGTTATGTGGAAAAATAATAAAATATCTCTGGCTCAGGATTTACCACTGCAAGTAAGGCAAGCTAGGCAGTCTTTATCTGCATACTGTAAATTTCTGATTGACAAGCAAATTAAATTCCAGATGAAATATCCTAATGTGCTTACATTTATGGTGGATGGGATTAAATACTCTGTTTCTACTAAAAATGAGGCAAAGGGAGTGTTTCTGAAGGTTTTTAAAGTTTTACCTGCATCAGAGGGCTGAAAGAAACTTCCGTTGAGACTGGCATGCTCCTGAGGTCAGATCCAGTATCTACTATACTTCGAGGCTTAGGTAATCCTTTGTTCCCTGCTTAAGTCATTTAGCCCTCTGTAAAAGCAATAAAACTGTTTGTTTGTGATAATCCGAGGGTCTGCTGGCCGTTTTCCGAACTTTTATGACCTCTACAAACTTTTTTCGAGTGGTAAACAGGAAATCCCTTGAATGCAGCTGAGAGTGTGGATTTCGATGTAACACTTCCTGTGGTCTGGCTGCGAAAGCGTTCCCCCGTCGCGAGTATTACTGATGGTTTCCTGGTTTGAGAAGCTGAAAAGAACTGACATAATGTGGTAATGTTTTTTTTTTAACAAGTAAATAACATTAGAATATGTACGTAAAGCATATAATAACATCTGTTTTTTCCTGTTTCTTTTTCCTTATGCTTATAGCTTTGAACCAAATTATATTTTTACAATATCTGCAGTGGGTGCAAGGTATAGCACTATATATATGAATATAAATAGGTAAATATTGGCTATTGGGTGGTGTTAATCAGACAACTAATGTCAGTATAGTTAGGAACTAAAGCATGCAATTGCAACTTTGATAATTGGTAGTTGCAGGCACTGTGTATGGTACAGAATTATAATGTGGGATGCATTTATTTTTTTCTGCCTGTTTTTTTTGTTTTCTTTTTTTCTTTTTTTCTTTCTTTCTCTCTCTCAATAAAAGTGGTATATAAATAATGATTGTAACAAAAGAGGTATTTGAGGTAAGTATAAGTAGCTAGTTAATATATTAAAAATTTTTCTTTAAATGGTAATACTAACTTACAATACAGATTTGCTTAATTAATAGTTGGAACATAAGCTGTAGAGCAATAGCAGTGTTTGTTAGGGAATGTTTAGTTTAGACTTTGTAGTAGCTAAGTTAGAATATATAGGTTGTAAGTTTAGGAAATGTTTTAAGTTTTATTACATGACGCTTTTAAATATGTTTGTGTTTTTAACCTTGTTCATGTTTTTTCACATATCAGATCTATATAAGTCCTGGTCCAGGGGTAAAGTGGGTAGGCACTGGCTGGGGACGGGATGTAGGAAATGCTTCCAGATTATGTTTAGTATGCAGTTAATACATATCCATTGGATAATTTCCCTTTTATACTATTATTGGATAATTAGACCTGTCAATGTGGGAATTAGACTCATGGAACATTAAAGGGCTCCAGAACTTGAAGAAGAGGAAGCTGTTACTACACATACTGCTACAGGACAAAGCACTGTTTGCATTTTTACAAGAAACACACTTGTTAAATGATCAGTGGGATGATATTAGGAAAAAGAATTGGATTAGAGCGGTAGTGGCATCAGAAGGTAAGACAAACAGTGCTGGAGTAGCTATTATTATTAAAACTCAATACAAAGACAAGATTTTAGACTCTAAAGTGAATCAAAATGGGCGATGGTGTTATGTTATTTTATCGGATAATGCGTTTGATAAACCTCTTTTACTTTTGAATATATATGCACCATGTAATGACCAACAAAGTTTCATAACATCATTATATCCAATCTTAACACAGTATGATGGTTATTATTTTATTGTGGGTGGGGATTGGAATACCTATCAAAATCCAAAGTTGGATAGGTCTTGTCCACAAAGAGCATTTAATAAGCAGGCCGGGATAGCATTAAATGACTTCAGGGAAGATTTTCAATTATATGACCCCTTTTGTTATGCACATAATATTAATAATGCAATTAAGTATACCTTATACTCACCATGCCACAAAATGTGGTCTAGGATAGATTTTTTCTTGATATCCAAAGCATTAATTATTTTGGAACCAGTAGTGGTTATACATACTCGATATCTATCGGATCACTCAAACATTTTGTTAAGGTTTGCTAAGGATTTAAAAGATACAAGAATGCATAGAGGTTACAATTGGTCACTTAATCCAAATCTGTTAAATAAAAAGGATATAATAGATGGAATAGTAAAATATCTGAAAGATTTAACAGATAGGATGAAGCTTCAGGAACATACTCCTGATATTGAATGGGCAGCAGCTAAATCCCAAATTAGAGGATTTCTTTTGCAAAAAGCCTCATATTATAAGAAAAGGCAAAACAATGACATTCAAAAATTAGAAACAAAAGTGAAGCTACTCGAGAAAGAACTGATTCAGAATTTTAATGCTCAAACAGAGAAGGAAATGTTGAAATGTCAAAGGGATCTCTTCTTGCTGCATAATAGTAGAGTAACACTTCAAGAGCATAGGTGTTTAGTGAAATATGCCAATAATGTTCAAATACCGTCAAAAGCATTGGCAAGGATTATAAATCAATCGAAAACAACTGTACATATTTCGGAAATACAATGCAATGACACAGTGTATTCTAAAACTGAGGATATTATTGATATTTTTGAAAAAATCTATACCAAGGTTTACAAGGGTCAAATTGATAGGTCTATACATAAACAGAATAAAAGATTCTTGCAAAAAATTAATTTTCCAAAATTAGAAGAGAGTCTGCAAGGTGATCTGATTAAACCTATATCTTCAGAGGAAATAGTGTATGTAATTCAACATATGAAAGTACATAAGTCACCAGGTCCTGATGGTTTGACAGTTGTATTTTATAAAGAGTTTGCTGATAGTTTTGGTAAAATATTGTCCCATGTATTTAACTACATAATCAGAAATAAAATTAGTGACCCCCACCTTTATGCGTCAAAAAAAATCTTTATACATAAAGCTAATTCAGACCCCCAAAGCCCAGATAATTACAGGCCAATAGCATTAATAAATGTGAATATGAAAATTCTAACTACCATTATAGCATGTAGATTAAAAAAGATTATGATCCATTTAATTTCTAAGGAACAGGCTGGATTTATGGCAACTAGACAAACTAGTGATAACACACTTACACTACATAATATGATGATGTATGCTAAACAAAACAACTCTAATATTTATGCCCTTATAATAGATGCTCAGAAAGCATTTGATAGAGTAGATATAAACTTTTTGTTTGATGTGTTGCCTTATTTCGATATGCCACAGGAATTTATTCAGATACTACAAATATTATATAGTAATCAGTATACTACGTTATATATTAATAGGAGTTATTCTAAAAGAATACAGATTAAAAATGGTACACGGCAGGGTTGCCTTTTGTCCCCCTTATTGTTTAACCTTTATTTAGAACCTCTATTTTTATATATTAAGCAAAATTTGTATCATAATGCACCAATACTGTATAGGAATAAATTAGTAATGTCGGCATTTGCTGATGATCTTATCATTTATTGTACAACCCCAATTTCTGATAGTGAAAAGATATTAAATGGTATAAACGAATTTTCAGAAGTCTCTAATTACAAAATTAATTTGGAGAAAACTAGTATTTTCCCGTTAAAAACCCTAAGCCTTTTTCATTAATGTCCCTGGTGGGGAAGATATCATGTAAAGAAAATAACAAATATTTGGGTATTAGCTTCTCTACGGATAATAAGGACTTTTATAGTAATAATATTAAACGAGTATGGGAACTAATAGTGGCTGATTGTGGCAGATAGAGGAATTTAAGACTACCGGTATTGGCAAAAGTATCAATAGTGAAAATGAATATATTACCACGAATGTTGTATATCTTTAGGTCTGCTCAAGTATCAATTGCAAAGACAGTTTTTAAACAAATTCATAAAGATCTAGCTAAATTTATTTGGGAGCCAAAGAAAACTAAAATATTGTATGAGAAATGAATGACCCCGAAGAGTAGAGGAGGACTTGAGTTACCGAATTTTGAAGTATACTATTTAATTGTGAACGCCAACAGGTGTTTAAGAATTGCTAATTACGAGGTAATTAGTACAAAGTGGATACCAACTTGGGTGGTCTTGAATTACAAGCATATTCTAGATTGGAACATAAATCCTAAAGCTTTACCCTTTTTGGATAAAAGTAGTTTGATAAAGTATGGGATTATGGACCACTTAAAAACATATGTGTCATCTTTGCAAAATTTATTCCAATCAGTAGACTTGCTGCAATATATGATGGTTTTTCAGCCTTTCCATAGGAATCCCAATTTTAAACTAAATAATCAGTTGATTGATCTTAATAAATTCCCATTAATAGTTAATTTGACTCTGATTGATGTTTTTAATAAATTTCATTTATCGGCTTCGCAAGGCAGGAATTGAATCTTCCTAAGAGTTATGTGGTTGTCATGAGACAAATCAGAGAACTTGCTCTGAGTCAATTTGAAAACGTTAAACTGGTAGTCGGAATTGTGGATAAATGCTCTGAATTGTGGCAGGCTCTCCAACAGGAGGTCAAATTTATAACAACAACAAATAAATTAATTAAAGATTTAAAATTCCAGGATAAAATTATGTTGTCAGGTTATTGGGTAAACAAAATGACAGTAGCAGATAATCAGGTATTAAAAGCAATTGATTTAACAATAAAATCGGTCTCTTTTCAAAAGTTGATGTATACGCAGTTGATGATTTGGAATAATGCTTATTATACTCGTCTGAGGTTACATAAATTTAATTCTAGGAATTCTCCAACTTGTCCATATTGCACAAATCAAATGGCGGATCTTCTTCATATGTTCTGGAGCTGCAAGTGTATATATAAACTTTGGAACTCTCTTAGAACACAACTACAAAAGATGGGTTATCAAAGTTCAACGTTATCATGGGAATTTATGATTCTACATGTTCCTCCAAGAGAGCTCTCTAGGTCACAAACTATAATATGTATGAATATTTTTTTGCTGATGAAGTTATATATAGCTACAAATTGCTTTGAACCAGACAAGACATCATGGGATAATTTCAAGCTTGTGGCTATAAAGCATATATTAGCACATAAATTACTCCTGAAGCAAAGTAACAAAAATATTAATAATCCGAAAATATGGGAAAAGGTTTTTAACATTATATTAGCATAATACTGTTATTAGGAATATATTAAAGTTTGGATGTATATGTGGAGGAAACAATGTTTTGAAAACATGTATGATATGTATGGATGCAAAGTACTTCTACAAATGTTTCGGCTTTGTTTTTCTTCCCTGGTGTCTTTTTTTTTTGGAATAATGATGATTTTTATATGGAAGCATTTCATGTAGATATTGTATATGGTTTTGATAGTAATAGTAGTGAATTATGTGTGTGATTTTACTGTATTTTGAAAATATATATCAATAAAAATGTATTATGGAAAAAAAAAAAGAAAGTTCCTTCAGATAAAATGGTCAACGAGTTAGCTGCAGCAAACCACTAGGAACACTGTTGCTTTACTTAACAAAAAGAAGTTCACAGTAGTAGAAACAATTAATTTATTAAACAAGATAAAAGCTTTCGGGACACACCCTTCCTCAGTTATCATTATTAAGCTTTAAAATACATCTCATTATATACCTTCTAATACATAACAGCACATGACACAGCCAACCAATAAAATAATACAACAAATTATCAAACTGTTAACATAACACAAGCGATAAAACATAAAAATTACATATGTTTGTAACTATATATGCATAAACAATTTTAAAATATATATATATATTTTATATCACTTATATTGCATTTGTTTCTCCACTAAATAAGGTTTTATAGTTACCATGTTGTTCAAACCAGGAAACTTATCAGCATCTAATCTAGTTATCCACCTATATTCAGCAGTATCCAGTTTATTGTTAATGTCCCCTCCTCTTATATTCCTATAAACAACTTCTAAAACTTTAAATTTAAATGTATGTGTATCACCATATTCATTAACATGTCTGGCTAAGGCATTTGTTATCACATTTCTTCTTATATCAGATTTGTGCTCTATTATCCGATCTTTTAATTGTCTCGAACATTTCCTACATAGAAACATGTGCATCTTGTACATGTACCTAAATAAATAACTAGTGGTATATTGCATGTTGCCTGATATCTTATATCAAATTTGTACTTAGTTGTTGATTGTTCAAATTCTAATACATTACAAATATTACTGCAACAACTGAAGTTATGACATGGTAATGTTCCACATTTACCCTTAGGAGATATTATATAATTGACTTTAAAGTCCTTATAACAAAGTTGCCTTCTTAGATTCATGCTATTTCTATATGTTAAATGTGGCCTATTCCCCAATAAATTTAATAATTCTGGCATAGATGTCAATATCCACCAATTTCTTTTAATAATGTTTTCTACTTCTATGGTCATTCTATTATATGTTGTTATATAGCGTACCTTAGGTATTTTATTTTTGCTATATATATCACAGGTGAATTATCCATCAATATATCACTAAAGAAGGGAGGGGCAGTTGTCATTCTATTATCAAAAGTTTCCTTCATTATTCCAGATACTAAGCTTTTATTATACCCTCTATTAATGACATCATCCATTAATTGTTCCATTTGCTCTATACATTTATCATTATCAGTATTTAGTCTACTTATTCGTAGGAATTGTTCCTTGACTATTCCATGAAAAACATGTCTAGCATGCATGCTATTAATATGTGTGTATCTATTCACCTGAATGTCCTTATTATATACACAAGTTTTTAGCACACCAGAAGCGTTAGAAAGCTGTACATCAAGGTATGATATTTCATTACTAGAACAATTCATTGTAAACCTCAAAAAAGGGGTGTTACTGTTTATATATTCAACAAATTTATTCAAAAGCTCCTCACTTCCTTTCAAAATTAGAAAGCAATCATCTACAAAACATTGATAGAACAACACTCTGTCTTTATATTGATTTTTATCCCCATGTATGAATTCACTTTCCCATTTATTCAATGTTATGTTAGCATATGTGTTGGCCATGGGCGTACCCATGGCCACTCCAGAAGTTTGCAAATATAGTTGTCCATCAAATAGGAAAGCATTTTTAGTTAATACTATCTCTGTCATACTGCATATATTCTCTATTATTCTACCATTCATGCTTGAATTTCTACATAATTTACATATTGAATTGATGCCATACATATTTGGGATTACAGTGAAGAGGGAGCTTATGTCAAGCGTAACCATCAGAATATTATTTATTACATTGTTACTTTTATACCATTGATGTAACTTCGATAGAACGTCTCCTGTGTCCTTTATATAGCTTTTACATAATGGTAAATATTTACTTAAAATACCTTGTATATAAACAGGAAGTGGCTCTGTGACCCACCCCCTTCCCGATACTATCGTTCTCATTGGGGGTTGGGACATAGACTTATGCAACTTTGGGATGCCAAATATCATTGGTGTTCATGGACACGGCACTGTGAAAAAGTTAAACAATTCTAATGAAATGTCACCTTGTAATTGTGCATCATATATGTACATATTAACTTCAGCTATCAAGTTTTTAATATCTTTAAAACTTATTTTCTTAAATGTGCTAGCACCAGGTAAAAATTCAGTCATTAATTCAACATAATGCTGCCTAGTGAACAAAACTATTGCAACTCCCTTGTCTGCTTGTTTCAATATTATTTCATCTTTACTATGGTGGTCGTTCTGCGGTAGCGTTGTTGCCTCACAGTTAGATGTTACCCATTCAATTCTCAGTTAGAGCATCTTTTGTGTGGCAACATGCATGAATGGGCATTCCTTCATTGAAGGTTGTGCGTTAGGCCCAGCAAGCCAGCACGTAAAACTCTACTGCCAATCATTAGCGGACTGGAGTTCCGCTCTGGCGACCTCTAACCGGGAAAAGCCGAAGGACACAAACAAACAATTATACTCAATTCTTTCAGTGCTTTATGTTCTTCATATGTCAGATTATATAAATTCTTCATCTTTTTAGCTCTATTCTACAATCACACATTGACCAGGACTGCAATACAACCCCTTGTCTATCTCATCAGTGCTACTACAGGGATATGCATTTATTGCACATGCCACAGGGATAGTAGGGTGATGGTTTGTCATGGCTCTCCTAATGTCAGAAACATCACTTTGCCTTATACTGTATGGCCAGGTGTATTGCTTTTGAAAAATGTGGCCTCAGAATGCTGTATTCTACAAATATACACACTTGCACACATTCACACACTTGTCAGGACTCAGAGGGTATCCCATGCCTATCTAGCCATTTGTGCAATAGTGGTGTGCTGGTACTGCAAGCTCCAGGTAGCCCACAAGGTGAAGATTGTAACAAGGTACATTTAATGTCCATTACAGCAACAGCCATTTCTAACTATGGCAGTGGGGGGTGTAGTGTGTGAGATGGTCCTCAGGGTATTATCAACTGCAGGTTTACAAACAGACTCTGTTATTCTCAGCAATGCACACTGACGCATTTGTCAGTACTGGAGTCCATAGACACATGTGTTTCTAGGTGTATACCAGGATATTGTCCATGGAGTGATGTTAAGAGTAGAGGATGTGGGTACAGTGGTATCATGCCTCCTGACATTTGTCAGCATGCCATCTATCAACTGATGCCACGTGAGTGATCCTCAGGGTAACAGTTAAATGCAAAATCCAGTCATCTGGTTGTCTCTTGCAAAGGGCCAGTGAGGTGCTCTAATTGACATGTATGAAACATATATTACATAACATGGCCATTGTCTGGGTTGGAGACCTGTACCCAAGCATTTTCTGTTGACTGTGGTAGTCCAGTTGAGGTATCCATGGCATGTGGTGCATACAGGGTGGGGTTTCCTAGCTGTGGCATTCATAACACAGCTGGGCAGACATGTCAGTGTCAGTCAAGCATAGATTGCCTGTGAGCAGCCCAGATGGATACCTGACATCTGTACAGAGGACAGACAGATATCAGCTAGCCAGCAGGTTATGCATCAGGATTAATGTTTGACAGATAGACGTCTGACACTGATAGGTATGCCATTACTACATGACAGCAGCCCACAATAACATGTCCTATACCCATAGCAGTGTACAGATAATATCCACATATCAGATCAATATCTAGTAGCAAGTACTTAGTAACACACAGCTAACACACCAAGAACACGATAGTCAGTACTCAGAGTCCAGCTTTGCATGCAGGAGTGTATGGTTCCAGTACTGTAATCTGCAATCTACTCTTACTTCGGAAAGCATTGTTAACAATAGTAACGTAATGATACAATACATGCAAGTGTGATTGCATATAACCTGGGATACTATCAATGTATGAAACACGTGCAAAAGGAAAATATTGTTGTACTAGCCATATATACTCAGGTGTCCTAGACAGTATACTCACACACTTTGCTACTGTGATGACAGCAAATAGAAGCATGCTATGTACATGGGATTAAATACACTTATTAAATATGTCATTACCATGCTGTTTCATCAGACTGGAATGTGAGCACTGGCTACCAGGGCTGAGCTATGCTTAGCAGATGTAAGCACTACTTAAAAGTACATAATAAGCACATTTGCGCACTGGTAAGTGAAGTCTGCAATGTGTAAGCACCTAATTGTTTAACCATATGTTAGCAGCGCTTACTGTCAGACAAACCTGCGCAAACCTGCTTAAAGCTACTCAAAACTGCCTTAACCACTCTGCATCCAACAGTCCTTGTTCTGCCTAGCAACAAAATAAACAACCCTTGCAGGTCTTGAACCCAGGACCCTGAAAACTATAGTCAGAGCAGTTAACCAATATATATGCACACATACATATATATAATATATATATATATATATATATATATATATATATACATACATATATATATTATATTATTATTATATTTATATATCTATATATATATATATATATATATATATATATATATATATATATATATATATATGTTTATGTCAATCTCCTCTCTGGTCCAGCTGGTGAATCTGGGAATCTTGAGGCAATGTTACAACTGCCTCATGTACACAGACAACTCTCTCCTCCTCCCAACAAATTCCGACACATGTGAGAGATGCAACCATATAGCCAAACTGGAGGCTAAGCTCTCTCAACTCAGTACTGGCATAACCAGTCAGGAGGAGAAGGAAACCACACTCACTACAATTCCAGTCTCACATAGACCTACCATGACAGCAAATCAAACACATAAATACACAAAAACATACTCGAAGGCTCTAAATAAAAATCTGCCTAAGCAGAAGAGACCTCCAAAGCAGACACCCAAGCAACCGCTACCCCAAAACAAAACACGTGCAACACATAGCTCACAAAGCCAGTGTGCCGAACAGTCACAGCCCTTAAGGCTAAACAACACACCTGATACACTTGTAATAGGTGACTCTATCATCAGTCACACTGACGTCCCGCTCACCAGGCTGAACAAGAAGAAGATCACGGTGTGCTGCCTGTGCTAGGATCCGCCACATAACACAAGCACTCAGATCACTCCAAGGCAAGTACAAATATGACTCGGTCATTGTCCATGCTGGTGTGAATGACCTGAGATGTACCTCCCTGGACTACATGAAAAGAGACATAGAGGAGCTCTCTGAGCATGTAGTCCAGGCCGGTATGACCCTGACCTTGAGTAGCATCTTACCTTCACCAAGAATGATGCCAAAATATGAAGACAAGATGATCAATTTCAACAATTGGCTTAAGTATTGGTGTCATTCAAAGGGGACCCAATGCCTATCAGCCTGGGATGACATGCTCGACAAGCCACGATGCTTCGCTAGGGACGGCTTGCACCTGTCACCCCTGGGCTTTCGGATATTGGCAAAGGCTCTTGCTTCCCCCATGTTGCCTTTTTTAGGCAAGGCTCAAAAGACAAACCCACCTCCATAGGTATCACAAGGGATAAGAAACTAAGAGTAATGCTACTCAATGCCAGAAGTCTAAACCTCAAGATGCATGCACTCAAAACTCTCCTTAGCATGGAGAACATCAATATCTGTAAAGTAACAGAAACCTGCTTCAAGGCTCCCGGGAGCACCCCAGCACTACCACGTTATACCTCATACCATGCTTTTTGGCCCCAAAACTTGGACTGAACCACAAAAGGGGGGGGGGTGTTGATATTCATCAAAGATACCCACACCTCCAGGTTGGTGGCAAAGCACAAAGCATCAGAGACTATCCATGTGCAACTAACAGTGGGTAAAACTGCCTTCCAGTTTATAGCCTGCTACAGACCACCCTCCCAAACCCAGGAACCCCACTCGGCCTTCCTGAGAACACTGGAAAATATGAAGGTCACTCCGAACACCATTATATTGGGCGACTTCAACTACCCAAACATAGATTGGGAGCATTACTCTAGCTCCAACACCCTTGCCCAAAGGTTCCTAGAATTCATAAACTCAAATGCTATGGAACAACTTGTTACCACTCCCACAAGAGGGGAAAACATACTGGACCTGATCATCACCAACATGGGGAATCTATGCTCCAGACCAGAAGTGTATCCCTCACTGGTAAGATCAGACCATAAACTGATCTCACCGGATATTCAGATCCCGACCCTACCCCCTGCCCAGAAAACCACAGTGAAAAACTTCTCTAAAGCAAATTTCACACTCCTCAAAACCGAGGTGGAATCCTTCAAAGCCCCCGGGCCTGTGGAATATATGGCCCAGACCGCAGAATCCTTTATAAATGCATTCTATGAACACCTTCAGGAATGCATGGATCATGCATTCCCAAATAAAACCAAGACCCAATCCTCCAAAGGCAGACGACCTGTCTGGTGGACCCCAGCCATAAACAAACTATACAATAGAAGGAGGAAGCTACTACATGATAGAGCAAAATGCCAAAAAGGGAAGGCATCTCTGATCAGTATTAGCAAAAAACTAAGGGCACTCATAAAATCATCAAAGGCCAGCTTCGAGAGAAAAATTGCACAGGACACTAAGGATAATCACAAGGCTTTCTTTAGTTATGTTAGGAACCTGGGTGGGAATTCCCAGATATGCTCAGAATTAGCCCAAAATGACAAAAAATACACTGATCCCACAGACATTGCCAACGTCCTAGCTGACAGGTTCAGCACAGACTTCTCCCCCCCTCCCCACCAAATGGGCAAATATCTATCCCAGCAGAGTGCTGCCCCCCTGACATCTCAGATGCTCAGGTGGGAGTCGCCCTCTCCAAAGCAAAAAACACAGCATCAATGGGACCAGACGGTGCCCCAGGCTGCGTCCTACATGAACTCCAAGAAGAGCTAAACCCAAACATAAAACTACTGTTCAGTCTCAGCCTTACTACAGGATATGTACCTAAAGAGTGGCGTACAGCAACAGTGGTCCCTCTCCACAAAGGTGGTGCCACAACGGACCCTGGAAACTATCGCCCCATAAGCCTGACTAGCTTGGTCTGCAAAGCTATGGAAAGGATCATCATGGACCTCATAAATAAAGATATTGGGGACCTACAGACACTGGATCCTACCCAGTTCGGCTTTGTTAAGGTCAGATCCTGCCTCTTAAACCTGTTTGACTTCTTTGAAACAGTCACCAAGGCCATTGACGAAGGGAAGGTGATCCACACAGCCCATCTGGACCTCGCAAAAGCCTTCAATACAATACCCCACTCGGGCATTATGGATAAGCTCACCAGCTTAAATATAAACCCCTATGTCACTAGATGGGTTGCAAACTGGCTCAAGGACAGAACCCACATGGTTAGAATTGCTGGAGCCATGTCAGACTCCAAACCAGTTACAAGTGGCATCCCACAAGGCTCAGTCCTGGGACCTCTCTTGTTTGGTGTATATTTCTCGGAGGTACAGGCCAACACGGAAGGATTGTGGCTGACCAAGTTCGCAGATGACTGCAAACTGGGCGCCATAATCGACTCTCCAGCATCCTCCAAAAGGGCCTCATCAAAACAGACAACTGGTGCCAGATCCATGGCCTCAAGCTAAATGCCAAAAAGTGTATAGTCATCCCCTTTGGCAAAAACAAAGTGCCCACAAATTACCACATCGGTGGTAATCCATTAAGTACAGAAGAAGTAATTAGGGACATGGGGACCCAAGTTGATAGCAATCTCTCATTTGACAACCACATGGCCAAAGTGGTTAGAAAAACATTTTATATAGCCCACCTAATCATGAAGGGATTCACATCTAGATTAGGGGAGGTCATCATGCCTCTTTACTCATCCCTCATCAGGCCCATAATCGAGTACAATGCCCCTTTTGGGATGTACCTTACCAAACGCCTGCAGCAACTGGAAAGACCCCAAAAGTACCTCACCAAGAGGATCAAAGGGCTCAAACAGATGCCATATGCTGCCTGGTTAAAGAAACTCCAGCTTTACTCAGTGGCATACCACCTGCTCAGAGGTGACCTGTGCCTGACGTATAACGCCATGTCCAACCCGGAATTAAGGGACATGCTGCACCTCACAAAATCCAAATCCCATCGAGCTACACGCTCGAGAGACTTGAACCTCAGCACTGAAATAAATAGGACATGCTGGAGGGACAGATTCATAACCCAGAGGCTCCCTTCACTATGGAATAAAATCCCAGTCCAGGTTAGGCAGAGTCCCTCATTGACTCTCTTCAAGAGGAGTCTTGATGAGTGGATGGGACATCATAGGTTTACCCCGGGTATCACTTCTGTGTCACTGTTAGACAGAGGCACAGTATACTAACCTCGAAAAAGGGCATAGCAAAATTAATTTAAAATGGGTGGTGAAAGCCAAACATACTCTGGCTAGGCTTATAAGTGCCCTAGGGCAGATAGCCTAGTATAAACCTATGAACCTATGAACTTATATATATATATATATATATATATATATATATATATATATATATATATATATATATATATATATATATATATAATATGTGTGTGTGTGTGTGTGTGTGTGTGTTTATATATTTATATATATATATTTTTATATATATATTTATATATATTTTTTTTTTTTTTTTTTTATATGTGTGTGTGTGTATCCCCTGGATTTACTAATCTTCTGTGATGGACTAATCTTGTCCTGCATGGAAGAGGCAGTTTAAGAGGAGAATGGCAGCACACCATGCATATTAATGAAGACATGCTGCCTGAACTCCTAAAACTACACGGAGTGTCGACGAGTCCATGGGGCGTGTCTGAGAGCAGAGCTCACAGAATAAATATAACCCTGCAAAGTAGATCAGAAGAATGCGTAAATAAATGAGTGAGACCGTGCATAGATGTCCGCATAGCCCCACCAACCATCCCCATGTGTTTAACAGCAACAGTACATTTAAATAAAATACAGAAACACTTTTATTTATTTTTTTTAAACTCTGAGTAGAGCTAACCATAGGTGCACGGGTTTACCCATCGCTTAGGTACGGTAAAAGCAGATGAAAAGGCTGAAGAGGATAACAAGGAATATATATGCAAATGAAGCAGCACAGTAATGGTGTAGTGGTTAGAGCATCCGCCTAACGAACAGGCATTCCCGCTTCAAACCCCACTTCAGCACATATAATTTTCCATGTGAAATCTGTATACAAACATATTTTAACAATTGATTGCCATATAACCTTCATAATAACATTTAAATGTGAACTGGAGTACTGCATTAAATGCACACGTGAAGTGTTAGTGTCATAATGAATAAGGTACTAGTAAGGGGTATAAGCAGAAATAAGCAGCAATAAGCATGTTTAAGTGCGTTTGCGTGGGGGTGAGCATTGCCTACACAGATTAAGCAAAGTTGATGCTGAGTGTAAGAAACTGTAACGGGAGTTTAACAGTGCTTACCGTCACGCAAACCCACTCAAACCCACTCACAACTGATTTAAAGTGCATTAATCACTTTGTATCCAATGGCCCTTGTTCTGCCCAGCAGCAAAATTAATGGTCTCAGCAAGGCTCAAACCCAGGACCCTGCAGAACACAGCCAATGTGATTTGCTACTAAGCCATTGCAGATATGCATAAACCTGATGTTATCACAAATATATCATCCAGCATAGTCATTCAACAGTCTAGGAAATGTAGTTAATTAGGTATATGTATGTGTATTTGTAAATAATGTAATATCTAAACAAATGCAACATATCGATATATGTAGACATACATATATATATATATATATATATATATATATATATATATATAGTACATATAGATATACATGTGACTACACATTCACACTAAGAGATATGTACATTAAGATACATATGTAGAAGGTGCACACAATATGGAACAGCCACTATGCCTACAGTTAACACCTGAACACCTGGACACTGTATGGGTCACCTATACAAATGACAATTATTGCCTGCAACATATACCCTCAGAGAGGTTATAGGAAAAAACACCACACACAGGTTTGTATAAATGGAACACCTTTATTTGTGTACTATAACAGTTCTAGATGCCATGTCATATAGCTGTTCAGACACTGACATCCATATAAACATGGAAATGCAAATGTAAAACAGGTATACTAATACAGTATTCTGTAAAGGACCACAACTGTTGATGTTCATGCCAATCCCTGCATATGTGACAATAGTAAAGACAGACTGGGCCCCAGGATACCAAACAATGAACAGTAAGTAATGCAGGTGTACAGTTCAGCAGCCCTATGTACACTCTGTACAGATTCAGTAAGTGGTAAAGATGTCAGTTGACCAAATGAGATGTAACTGTTACATAACAAGCCATAACCAACACCATCACTACCCCACTGACAAACAGAACAGTCTGTATGGCAGGCGGCAGTAGGCTTGCATCAACCCACTTAATGTATGTAATGCAAATATAGGTGATGTGTATGGCACTGTATATCCAGATACCTTAAGTCAGCTCGCCCCTGATACCCACACTAAGCTTGGTATGTAGGTGTAGGACAGTGGCTGAAACACAGGCCCATATCTGTACAACTGTTGCCATGCACTCAGCAAGTCGCTGGTATTACAGGATAGTTTGCAACATACCCTTAGGGGATTTATGTTAGAAAGTTCAATGGATGTAGCCTTGTACTGATACACACTTCCAGTAATATATCTGACACAAGACCTGTGCGGTGGACAGACTAAACATGATAGGCACAGCTCTGGCCACTAAGATTATAGGCTCACAGTTGAGAGCTATGCAGACATACTGCATTCCAAGGTAAACTAATATATACACCCTGTAACACCAGTACTATACAAAGGATAACACAACTCTACTCACACTTTGTCTGTAGTTCTGAAAACACCTAAAAATATGTAGCTGACCTGAGTATGCTGGTTCTCCTCTAAGAGATATTGCTACCTTCCATATGTAACACTGATGCCCACACACAGGAGGATGTCCATCAAACAGGAAAGGTAAAGGGACCACGCCCACATGATGTAGGGATTTATAGTAGCTAGTTGCTATGACAGTGGTAATTGGAAGTACTACACAGCAAGCTGCAAGCAGTTAGCAAGTGGAGGACACTGATTGGTGCAGAGGCCATCACCTGATTATGTGCATCAACTACTAAAGCCAGGATGCACTGAAGGCCACAGACGAAGAATCCACTTAAAACACCAGTTTATTGCACCTCTAGCGCTTTGGCAACCGCCTTCAAGGAGTATAAAACATCACATAACTTACACAGTTTATATACCTTAATACATCTAACAATTAAACAAGCAGCCTAAACCAATTAATCAATAAACATTAAAAAATACTCAATACTACTTTATCATCAGATAAGAAGCCTCCAGTTACATTCCACCTGAGGAAATAAAGTGTCATATTTCAAAATAAAAATGCTTTCTTTATATAACAACTTCTTTTTATACAGATCATCAGAAAATACACCCTTCATAATATGTTCTAGGATAGCAGCTTGTAACCCATTTGGATTAGAATTGTGAACCAGCATAAAATGTTTAGCAACAGGGCTATCTTCTTTATTATTTATAATATTCCTGACATGCTCCTGCAGTCTAGTTTTAAACTTCATTTTACTTTCTCCTACATATATATATATATATATATATATATATATATATATATATATATATATGTATACACACACAAGGTTACACGGACATTTCAATGCATAAATAATACCTTCAGTATTACAGCTATATATATTTTTAACCTCAAATACATGGCTATTTATATACTTACAAGTTGGAACAATATAATGACATACATTGCAATGACCACAGGGTCATGGCCCTATACTGTAATGTCTCAGTGGGATATTTATATGTATTATGTACCAAGATATCTTTTAAATTCCTACCTCTACGAAATGAGATGCGTAAAGACCTAGACAATAAATGTTTTAGGTCCATTGATCTAAACAAAAAATTGCAGTAGTGTTTAACAATATCCATTAAAACATCACTGAAAACACTATATGTAGAGACAAAATAAACTAGTATTTTCTCTTGATTTCTAACATCTAACTTATACTCCTTACTTCCATACTTATAAGTACCAACTTTATGTTGTTTATTAATAACCTTATCTATAGCTGTTTGAATACTAGCTTCACTATAGCCCCTCAATCTAAACATCTCACTAGTCACACTAATTTCTTTAAAGAAGTCAATATTACATAGCCGTCTAAGTCTCATACATTCCCCATAGGGCAAGGAGACCAAAGTATGAACTGGATGACAGCTAGTCCCCATCAAATACTGATTACTATCAGCAAATTTTCTATGCACAGACGTACGTAAAGTATTGCTGTCCTCCAAAATCAGATGTATGTCTAAAAAAGTTATATCTTTACCCACCTGTATGCCGTCAAAGGAAAGTCCAAATCTATTATGTTGCATAACTTCTATAAACTGACCAGCATAAGATATCCCACCTTTACAAATAAAAACAAGATCATCTATAAAATGAAAATAACTAACTACATAATTTAAAAAAAAAATCTATATGATATAACCATTCTAACTCATACAAACCCATCATTAGGTTGGCATACATGGGGACAAAAAATGCAATCTATTCAAAGCAGCTCGATCCATTTACTGGAGAGAGAAGGAGAGAGAGAGAGAACCAGAACCAAAAAAAAAAAAAAAAAAAAAAAAAAAAAAAGCTCTGCAAACCTAAAGCTTAAGTCACAGCCAGTTAGCCAGCTGCTATTCAACTAGACATCTGTCCAACAAGAGGTATGTGAAGTACATATACATGTAACAGAATGTTGTATGTGGTCCATCATAATGGGATAGATTATTTTGAAATAGCTATATGTGCCATCATGTATTGTTGTGATGATGTTCAACTGAACAACTGTGATGGACAATAGTGTCTGTCCCTGTGGGTAGTGGGCCATTGCCCTTAACTGTGCAGGTCAGCACTGACAGATAGGATGTAAGCCATCATAGTGTGTGTTGTGTAATTGGAAGTATGTATATTACATGGCCAATATATGGTGGTAGACGTAATGCCATTATAGGTGCATAGATTCGGAGGTAGGTACTAGGCTATTGGCCCTAGGGCCTATAGAAATCCCTATCTTCCTGCCAATCATCCAGATTTGACTTGAAGAGTGCTACTGAGGAGCTTTGTTTAATATAGATATTTAGTTCCACAGTATGGGAAGTATCTGGAACCAGAATGTATCCCACCAGCATGTGTTATTTATTGTGGTGACAAGGTGTAGGTCCGTACAGCGTGCAGCTCAGAGGGATTGGGATAACTTTAAGTAGAGCATGTCCAAAAGCTTTGGGTGTGACATAGCTGTATATGTCAGGCAGCAATCGCCTCTGAGTGGGAGATATGCGGCAGAGTAAATCTTCAGTTTAATGACACTGTGTGTAGGGCATCTGTTTGAGGTTGGTAATCCTCTATGTGAGGTAGTTGTGTGGCCTTTCCAGCTGTTGTAGATGTCTTGTGAGGTGCATACCAATAGGGGCATTGTACTCTATAATGGGTCTAATGAGTGACGACTAAAGTGGAACAATGACCTATTTTCCCTGGATGAGAAACCCTTTGTGATGAGGTGTGCCACATAGAAGGATTTCCTGACTACCCTGATGATGTCATTATCAAAAGAGAGACTACTGTCCACCTGTGTCCAAAGGTCTCTCACCACACTTTTGGTGTTAAGTTGACTACTGCCTATGTGTTACAATTACTTCATATGACCACTAGAGTGCTCCGCAATGCACATTATAGGTTCATATATATGGAAAAATGTTTTTATAATGTATTTTTAAATTGTTTTATGAGCATCAATATTTATATCTACATTTATATTTATTGCATTATTGTATAACTTATTGAGGTAAATTGATTTTATATTTGTTGAAGACATTTATCAATATTTTAGAAATTTACATATATTTTCAGTATTTTCATTGTTTTTAAAATTTATTATGTTTCTTGTATGGTTCATCTACATAAGCAATGTAAATATTTATTTAGAACATATGTATTCATGAGAAAGTTGTTCACAGCTTTATGCATTTGCAGTATTTTATATGATATAATATTATTTTTTTAAACTTTTTTCAAACATGTTTTATATGCATTTCATTTCATTTTATGATGTACCTTTAAGTACTTAATTGTTCCTAATTAATTAATTGATGGTGATTGTTATATAAGGGAGTTCTTTTGATGTACTGATTGTCTGATGAAGTCAAGAAGTTGACGAAAACGCACATTTTTGTTTGTTAATGGATTAAGGCGTTTACGTGCTTTTGGTCTTGGTTGGAAGCCTTTCCACAATATATTTTGTATAATAAACGTGATTGACTTTATTTCCTGGTGGCGAGAGGTCTGTCTTCGTGACTGCTGCTTGTTTTTGTGGTTCTGGTCTGTTTGCAGTTCCTGCTTTGTGGTTATTAATCCTCTATGTGAGGTAGTTGTGTGGCCTTTCCAGCTGTTGTAGATGTCTTGTGAGGTGCATACCAATAGGGGCATTGTACTCTATAATGGGTCTAATGAGTGACGACTAAAGTGAAACAATGACCTATTTTCCCTGGATGAGAAACCCTTTGTGATGAGGTGTGCCACATAGAAGGATTTCCTGACTACCCTGATGATGTCATTATCAAAAGAGAGACTACTGTCCACCTGTGTCCAAAAGTCTCTCACCACACTTTTGGTGTTAAGTTGACTACTGCCTATGTGTTAGTTCATGGGTACAGAGTTTTCACCAAAAGGGATGACATTGCACTTACTGGCCTTCAGCTTCAGCCCAGGGCTTTTACACCGGCCATCTGTCCCAGCGAGGCCCTTTTGTAGGAAGTCCACATTGTCTGGAGTGTTGAGTATGGCTCCTAGTCTGCAGTCATCTGTGAACTTCATTAGCCAAATACTTTCTGTGTTAGTATGTACATCAGAGAAGTAGATACCAAACAGGAGAGGACCCAGCAATGAACCCTGTTGTACTCTACTTGTTACTTTACTGGTCTGATGTTGGGTTTGGAGTCTGCTACCTTCATAGTGTGGGTTCTGTCAGTGAGCCAGTTGGCAACCCATCATGTCACATACAGATGTATACCTAGTTTAGTGAGTTTCTATAAAATTCCAGAGTGGAGGATCATGTTGAATGGCTTGGTGAAATCGAGATAGGCTGTGTGAACCACCTTACCCTCATCTACAGCTTTGTTGACAGCTTCAAAGAAACCTATCAGGTGTAGGCGACATGACCTGCCTTTTACCAACCCAAACTGGGTGAGGTCCAGAGTTTGGAGATTACCATTGTCATTGTGTATAAGTTCCATGATGATACGTTCCATAGCCTTGCAGACCATGCTCATCAGGCTAATGGGTTGGTAGGTCCTGTGGTCCATGGTGGCTCCCACTTTGTGGAGTGGGATAACCATTGCTTTGCGCCATTCAGTGTGCAGATAGCCTGAGATGAGCTTGTGACTGAACATGGTACTTAGGTGGTGTGCCAGTTTGTTTTGTAGTTCAAGTAGAATGCACCCTGGGATGTTGTCAGGTGTCATGAATGTTGTGTTCTTGCCTTTGGAGAGTGTGCTTCCCTGTGCAGCCGTGAGTACAGGAACTTTGTATTCTTCCAGTATAGAGATGGGCCCCTTAGGGTATGAGAGGGGGGTAAAGTTAGTACTGAACCTTTCCGCCAGGATGTTAGCAATATCAGTGAGTTCTGTATATTTAGTGCACGTGTGCTGTAAGATAGAGCAGATGTGAGTGTTGACATTGAGAGTCTTGACAAAGCTATAGAATGCTTTGTGGTTGTCCTCAGAGTCAGTGGCAATTTTGTTTACGTAGCTAGCTTTGGAGGACCCTATGAGGGATCCATGCTTCTTATTGAGGCTGACCAGGGACTTCCTCCAATCATTGGGGTTTTACTCTGTTTTGCAACAGTGTATTTCTTCTGTTGTAGAGTTTGTTTATGACAGGGGACCACCAGATTGGCTTCCATTTCGTTGGAGGATAGCATATTTGTTCTGTTAGGGATTACATGATCCATGCACTCGTGTAAATGCTTATAAAGTGCATTTGTGTAGGATTCAGCAGTCATACCTCTATTGTCTGTCAGCATGGGTGTCATGTAGTTTCCCACATTTGTCTTAAGAAGTGTGAAGTTGGCTTTGGAGAAAGTATTAATTGTGGATTCCCTAATGGGGGTTGGAGGCTTGTGTTCAGATTTGACCAATGAGGAACTGACCTATGGTGTAGAGCACTGGTTTAGCATGTTAGTAATGACCAGGTCTAGGATATAACTGCCCCTGCCGTGGGTGTGGCTAAGTTGATCCAAGGCACTGGAATTGATGAATTCCAGAAAACGTTGGGCACAAGAGTTGGTACATGATACTTTTCACAGTTAATGGTGGGGTACTTGAAATCACCCATTATTAGGGTTAGGTTGTACTCTAATATTTTCCACTGTATCAAGAAATGAGGAGTGGAAATCCTAGGGCATGGTGGGTGATTTGTAGCAAGTTACAATTCAGATTGTTGCCTTGCCCAGAGTTAGTTGCACTTGGATAATCTCGGATGTATTATGCTGAGCATCTAGCCTGGAGGTGTGGATATCATCAGTAAATATGGACACACCTCCAGTGGCCAAAAGGTGTGGTGTGAATTAGAGCCTGGTAATGCAGGGGTACTCTCTGGATCCTTAAAGCAGGCCTCTGTCACTGCACAGATGTCAATGTTCTCCATTCTAAGGAGTGCCTCGGGTGAGTGCATTTCGAGGTGTAGACTACTAGCATTGAGTAGCAATACCCTCATATTTTGCTTGCTTGTACCTGTTACAGTGATGAATTTGTCATTTGAACCTTGCCTAAAAAAGGCAGTATAGAGGTGTCAACAGCCTTAGCCAGTACCGGGAATCCCAGGGGCGACAGGTGCAGGCCATCTCTGCAAAGCATTGTGGTTTGTCCATCATGTTATTCCAGGCAGACAGATACTGGATCCCCTTAGAATGACACAAGAAGCTTAGCCAATTGTTGACATTAATAATGTTGTCATTGTACTGTGGTATCATTCTGGGTAATGGCAAGATGCTTCTCAGGGCTAGTGTCATACCTGCCTGGGCTAAAAGATTGGACAGCTCCTCCATGTCCCTTAGCATGTAGTCCAGGGAGGTAAGACTCAGGTCATTCACACACACATAGAGAATGACAGTCATATTTGTACTTGTTGTGGAGTGACCTGAGCATGCATTATCTGTTGGTTCCTGGCACCATACAGGCAGCTGACAGTAACTTTCTCCTTGTGTAGCCTGGTGAGTAGAACATCAGTGTGCCTGACTATAGAGTCAGCTATGACTAGAGTGTTGGGTTTTTTGTTATGCCTTATGTGCTGTGGTTGAGTGGCACACTGGCTTTGTTGGCTATGTGTCATTTAGGTTGTGTTGGGGGGTGGAGGTTGCTTGCATTTCTGTTTTGGAGGTCCATGTTGCTTGAGCAGGTGTTTACTGAGAGCCTACTTGAATGTAGGTGTGTGTTTGTGTTTTTGTTTCTATGTGTGTGTTTTGGTGGTGCAGGTTTTTCAGGGACTATGTGGTGAGTGTGGTGTGGTGCAAGTGTTTACCTTCTTCTCTTGACTGTCTAGTCCAGTCTTGGGTGAAGAGAGCTTTGATTCCAGTTTGGCTATATAACTGCATCTTGCACACATTGTTTTGTTGGGTGGTAGGAGGAGAGGGTTGTCTGTGTACATGAGGCAGTAGCTGCATTGTCCCAAGATGGCCAGATTCAGCAGGTAGACAGGAGAAAACACTGGGACATGACCCTTGCACATGCCTGGATATGTGCCTATTTATTAAGTGCTAAAAACTGTGTTCATCAATACAAGTGAGGAAAGTTGAGTGCTGTAGTAATTGGTAGCTTAATTAGTGCTTAAATCAAGTTGTGAACAACTGCTGAGCTCAAGGAAACAGACTTGAGTGTTGCAACTGAAAACCTGTCCAGTTCTATAAAACAAATGTAAGCTAGAAGGTGTCCATCCAACACAGAGAGGCCTGTTCACTCAGAAGCTTACAAACAGTCATATTATGATGGCCATGTGGCAGACACAGGCTATCAGTTGCAGGATACTCAGGTGAATCTGTATTGTAGCATGCCGGGATGCCATAGGTGTGTAACACATTTACCTGCAATAGGCGTCTACATATACCCCACTAATGTCAGGCCAATTGCATATGTGACACCTGTCTGTGTTGTAGTAAGGCAGAACACTGCAGCTGTGCAGGAAGGTGTGGTGAGATTGTGGAGCCAATTTCTGAATGCACCCCACATAAAGTTATGCATATGTGTACATATGTCACATATGTAATATATAAAGATATATATTTATATCAGCATGTATGTCCAGAAATATATGTATACCCATGTGTATACATATATATGTGCACATATACACATCACATATATTTACACATATATAGATATATACCTATATGCACATGTCTACATAAATACAAACACAAACAAAAACATATGTCTGTACAGACATGTCCCCTATATTATTACCACAGTGATGCGTGCTATGTGTGAGGTAGCAGTACACATAGCAATACACACAGATATCTACAGCTGGCAGTGTGTGCACCATGGAGGGGTATGTCACATGTTATTCCCTTGTTGAACCACATAGCCCCCATCTGTGAAGTATGCAATAGGAATATGGGGAAGTATGGCGGCTACACATGTGGAGGTGGTTAGGAGTGGTAGATATAGAGGACAGTCTACAGGGGTGGTATATGACACATGTGGTGGCTAAACACTGTGGATGGTGTGTGTGTGTTCTGTGATGTGAATGCCCCATGGGCCCCAAAATAGCCACAATGGGAACAAGCCTCCCACCCAATGCTACTTAGAACAGCAGTCCATGTCCTTAAGGTGCCTGGTCTGGTGGCTGAGCAGGACAAACATGTTGACCCTGTGAATGTGTACTGTGCCCTTCAAACTGATGTAGTACATCCCTCATGTGTCTGTGGAGGCCGGTATGGCACAGACCCTAGACCTAAGCCCAGGGGATAGGAGCATGTCTGTGTGCCCTGAGGGGGAGGGGGCAACATGCCCTGGGAGGTTCCACTTGCTAATATTTCTGTAACAGTACATGAGGAGGCCCCATGTTGGGACACACATGTGATGTGGCCAGGTATCATGGGCAGATGGTTGTAGAGAGATGGATCTGCTGGCCAATAGAACACATACATGTTATTGTGTCACTGTTATATAACATATGGTGGTAGTAATAGTCTACACAATACTGATGCATGTCAAACACCATGCACAGATATCCCCAATAATGCAGACTGACAGATGTGCAGCAATCACAGATCAGCCATACCACTGGCATACATGTAACAATAGTAGCCCTGACAATGGCATGCAGGTGAATGGTGTGTAACAGGCCAGCAATGATAGTGTCCACACAGGGGGCATGGCTGCAATCACATAGTAGAAGGTGTGGTACAATACAAATATCTGTCCAACTGCTAGTTAAGCTGTAGCCATAACTGATGAGTTGTGTGTACAGCCTGTTGAAGCTGATATTGTAGGGGGTGACAGAGATGTGTATTAAGAACTGTGGTAACCTTGGTGTATGAGTTGCTCAGACCTGTTCACACCTTTATGTCTTATAGACCCTATGGCACATGTACGTTTGCCCGCATTCTCAAATGAAGAAAACAAGATATTGTTCACATACATGATCCAGCACTATGCTGTGCTGTTTGGCAGGCATTCACATGAGCTGCAGGAGTGGTCTGCCCTGTGGAATGACATACTCCACAGGGTCAATGATGTCGGACTTCACAATCGTACATATGAGGAGGTCCGGCATCATTGCAGTGACCTTCTTCGCCATGTCTGGTGCCATGCTGCTGAAGTCTGGGGGGATCACCTTGCCCAGGGAGGGCCATGCCATCCATCCCCCGACACGTGTGGAGGAGTTTCTGGCCAGCCTCGTGGCACCTGCCCGTCCCAGTAGTCTACAACTGCCATACATTGTGGAGGTGGGTGTCACCCACACAATGGCCGAGGAGCATGCAGGTAAGGAAACAGTGCACATCAGTAGACCACTGTTGTGTAAACATCCCCATTGGTAGAGGTAGATCATACATATCTGGCATGTCATAGATAAATTGTGCTGCTGTATTGTAGTGATAAGCAGATGGCGAGATTTGGTAGTATTGTGGGAATATACTGGTGATGTATGGTAATACTAAACCCAGCCTGTAGCACTGCCACAGGTGTGGCCACTTACCTTTCTTCTCTCACCCTCTTATGTAGATCCCTCCGGGATAACAACAAGGCAGCAGCCTGTAGCTGGTGAGTATGTTTTATGTAGATGCTTGCCAACAAAAGTATGTAATGGTGATGGTATATGCCATGCACACATCTAACACACCTACCCTGAATGCATGCTGTACATGTGCATGTATTGTTGCTGTGAAATGCACAGTCTCACAGGGGAGAGGATGACGGGGGTATTGGAAGTGTATGTCAGACAGCTGCATGCTAACATCCTGTCATTGTGGAAAGTGTACACAGGGAGTAACTTACTGGTGGTAGACATGGCCTATTGTACTGCCATGTTCTAAACAGCACCCATATACAGTGCAACAGCAGTGTATATACCTGTAGGACAATGGCAACTGCTGCAGAGTTGCACTATGGCATAAGGCATTACAGTACTCCACATTATCATTTGGGTATATGCAGCAACATGTGGTGTTCAGTGTATGGGACACTGCAAAATGACACACATGTGTAGGGCTTACTTGTCATGCATCTGCATATGAGTAGAAGGAGGGGGTCACAGCATGACATACCAGTGCACTGCAGCTGGGAAATTAAGGATGATAGGAATGGCTCTCTCTGTACATAGTCAGGGTCAGGACCTGTGGCAGCCATAACCCCACACACACAGCAATAGTTATGGCAGTGTGAGAACACCATGGGATGTGCACATGAGTAGACCTTGCAGCCATGCAGAATAGGGGGACATGTGCAGGGCAGACTGAACATACACTGGCAAATGCACATGGCCGATGCTGGTATACCCCTGCCAGGAGCAATGACTGCTGTAGTACACTCAACAAGAGGTGTGATAAACCATCATGATAGGGGTGTGCACACATATGCCCGCATGTTGTGTATGCATTGTGGTCAGCATCTGCACACCTAACACCATCTGTAGACACTGTATGTGAAAGTACAGGACATATGTGACATACCAGGCTTGTGTACTGCTAAGATATGCAGTGATGTGGTCCCATGGCAGATCATGGTTGTGTGTGTGAAATAAAGGTGTGTATACCCCCATAGCCATGGTATGCACTGATGGTTCTCAGTGTAAGACTATTGCAGTGGTCATACATGGTTTGCTTATGTTGACAGCTGCACATCAGGCATCAGGCATTCACCAATGGCAACTGTCCACATATCATCCCAGGTATGTGTTGCTTAAAAACATAGGAGTTGTGAGAAGTAAAGCTGACATAACTAAAACAGTACTACACATTCCACAATGGGTTGTACACCTGTGACTTGTGGCAAAAATTACATGGCTGAGTGCAAAACAGGTGCACAGCAATACTGTGTACATGGATGCAGTGGTATCCAGGGGAAGGGGCATCACCTAGTGACACAGCACAAGCATCACACACACATGTATACTGTTGCTAGCATGGATTGACTATAGCTGAACTGCATGCTGTTCTGTACCATATGGTCTGCATGTTGGCAGATGGGTAATAGGGTGACTGTATGTACGATCAATGTGCAACCTCACCTGTATGTGTGTGCGTTCCTCTTGGTGGTTATTTAGGTTGCATGCAGGGTCACTCTGTTGAACATGAGGGCTGTAGATGCATGTAGGATGCATGTGTGCATGTGTGTTTTTGTGTGTGTGGCCACGTATGCACATGTTATTGTGGTGTGTTCAGATGGCTGTATTTCCCTTTATGACCATACAGGACATGGATATGGACTGCCACATTACACACCAGGAATACCTCTCATGTGTGTATTCACAGGAAAGCAAATAGTATAATATGGTCTGTAGCATGGAACAGGCATCCAGAGAGAATTTAGACTCCAGGTACACACTTAATATTGCAGTCAGCAGAGAGGTCACCTACATCCCATGTATGCAGCTCTACAGATGCATTGTGGAAGTACAAGTCAACACCAGGAAGTGTATCCAAATATTACAGTTTTCACATGCTGGGCTGATGGAGCAGCATATCTGGCATGTACTGAGCTTTACATACTCATGACAGACCAGTGGGAGATATTATGGATGCAACATAGTACCCCACACATATAGGGGCCATGCACATAATTTTTGGCCATACAGAGGGTGCATACTGAATTACAGCAGTGAGGCCATATAAATCCACCACACACAGGTCAGGCAGGTAAAGTAGCAACAGGGCTTGTGTTGTATCCGCTTGTGTGGCCATTTGTAGGACTGTGATGTTAATGAGTGGTATCAATGTGTGTATGTTAGCAAGTGTGACGCACGGTGGGGTAACACATGGACATACAAGTGGCACTGACTGTAAAGCCATTGACAGGTAGGTATAATGCAGGAGTGTGTGTGTGTTTGTGTGTGTGTGTGTGTGTGTGTGTGTGTGTGTGTGTGTGTGTGTGTGTGTGTGTACTGTTAGGCAATGATGTACAGGTTTTATTGTTCTCTCCCACAGGTGGCGAGGTGGGTCACGTTCCCTCCTGCAGCCAATCTGATGTAGGTGTCCATACAGACACCGATGATGATGATACTAATGGTGAGGCACAGGTTGGATTGTCAGGGGACAACACATCCCCCTTCTAACCACCACACCCCCGCACACAGTTTCAGTGGTTATACGCACCCAGTCACCAGTGGCCATAGTGGAGGGACAGCTGGCGTTTAGTGCAAGTGCACAGGAAAGTGTGGTGACCATGCCTACTGTGTCTGGTCACAGCAGGCATAGCTGGTTGTCCAGCAGGGCACCACATAGACAGATGTCCCAGGGTGCTTGTGGTAGGGCAACTGGACACCATGCCCCTGGCAGAGGCAACATAGGTGCTACCACCAGACGCATATTTCAGGCTGTCATGGCAACGCAGGCATGAACAGAACATTACCACTGACAGGCCCTCAGGCTGCAGAGAGCTGCTCTCACATCATCAAATGCCAATGCCCGTGAACTTTCTAGTGTCATCCATGGAGTAACTGAGTTCATGGCTAGACGGCCTGGTGAGATGATGGCCCTCGACCGTGGTCTGTCCATGCTAGAACATGTGGTGGGAGTGGTGCGATGTCCGTGTGGACATAGGGCAGCAACATCATCAGCTGGTAGTCAACATGGACATGGCAGGACACCAGGGGGCTCCCATAGTGGTAGTAGCACCCCTGGCAGTGCGGGAAGTGTGCTGTCCACACTACACCACACCACAGCAGGCCACATGCATGTGGTGCTGGCCAGTCCCAGGAGGGGCCTGGTACCAGCAGACAAATGTCATCCGTAGGTGAGAGTAGCACATCAAGGGCTGTAGCTGGACATGCCCATGGAACACCCAGCATGTACAGTCCACATGTCCATGGCCAGAGGCATCGAACTGCACACCCTTCCAGGTATGGTCTGCAGCTGTCCATAAACCCCTGTGTAGGGCAGCCACATGGCAGAACTGTGTGCATTCATACCACACTCTCTCAAAAACACACCTAGGGCAACCTCATACCTACACACACCATATCACCTCAGCCAGCTCCCCAGAGTACACCTCTCACTGACACACATGGTGTCAAATGTATGGGCCACCCCTGGCCTCCGGCAAACCAACACCACACCCTGTGCATATGATGATACTTGTGCCCCACCCCTGTCATCCATACCATCAATGCAGGGACAGGCTGATATGGTTCTGATGCACACTGTGACTGCACAACAGTGTAGCACAGTACTGCAGTGTAACATGTTGTTGGAGGTAGGGTGTGAGGCACATTTGTCAGGTAGTGTAGTCATCAGGCAATGATGCATTACAGCTGTTAGGTACACTGCTTGATTGTGGTCTCTATAATGTTATCCAGTTGTGTTGTAGCTGTAGATGTGTCAGCAGTAGGATGTTCTGCAGTCATATTCCACAACAGGGTATGTGATTATACAAGCTTAATATGACAGTATAATGACCATCTGATAAACACCATCCTCATATGTACCACTCACACAGTAACCGTACATACACGAGCCATGGCACAGTGAGGTCCATTGGCTGTCTGTGGTATGGGACACATGTGCCTGGCCCTACAGACATGTGAGCAAATAGGGTACCATACACTGGGGCAGCATGTAACATCACAAAGTACAGGACAAAGAACAATTGCATCTACAGCAGTCTGTGCACTGCTCAAGATATGTATGCACAATACACAGATTGTCTTCAAATTCCTAACTCAGGGGTCGGCAACCTGCGGCACTGGAGCCACATGTGGCTCTAACAACCTGCTGTAGTGGCTCCCTGTACCTCTGAGGATTAATGGACACTGTAATGCACCACTCACACACAAACACACAAAGAGATCAACCAGGGCCAACACAGGAACACAATCATGGATGGATGTTTGGTATTGCTCTGATACAATTAGTTCTGTCATATATAGTATAACAATATTTGAAACCTTATATGCAGTGTTATCATCATATTAGGGGTCAGTTAGCTGTTGTGGTTCCCAGTGACTTTACTTTGGTGGAGAGGGGACAGACATGACTCCTGGGATACGGAAGGTTGCAGGCTCCTGCCCTATGTACACAGACAACAGTACTGTACACACAACCACAGACTGTCCAAGTCATGTCCTCAGTAAAAGCCAATACTATACACAGCATGTCCAGCAGTCTGTCATTTGACTGGCTTGTTATCAGGTATGATGTCAATGAATAATGGTGTACAGAACATATGCACCATGTATATGTGGGCTTCATCTGCGAAACACATGTGCCCCTCTGCAGTGTAGATGTCAGTGTATGTAACATTGTTATATGCTCCTGTAAGTTAGTCTATGGGGGTGGGAGCACCATAATTAACCTATGGTGTTACAATATGGGAGGTATATTAGTAGTAAGCTGGCTTACCTTACATTTCATCTTGCTTACATTGCTGCCCTACTGATTACTGCCATACAGCCTGTTCTGTTTGTCAGTGCAATTGTGATGATTTCTGTTATGCATTGTTATGTAGCAGATACATCTCATCATCAACCTCAGTCTTTTCCACCTAGGTATTGAGTACAGAGTGGAGTTAGAGGCCACTGGCTTGTATATCTGCATTACTTACTGTTGATTGATTGTTATCCTGTGACCCAGTCTGTCTTTCCTGTTGTACTACTTGAAGGCCTTGGCCTTGACACTAACATATGTTATGCTTTCTGATTACTGTAATAAATGATCTGTCTGAGGGTTTCATTCATCTCTTTGTATGTATTTCAACGTCTAACAGCTATATGACATGGCATAAGCAAATGTATTACTACACAAATAAACCTTTAAAACGCATCCAAACCTGTGTGTGTCACATCCTTTTACTCCTCTGTGGGTATATGTTTCAGGCAACAATTGTCTTTTGTATGTGTGACTCATACACTGTCCATCTGATGAGGTTGCAACTGTAGGGATACTGGCTGTTCAGTGTAGTGTGCACCCTCTAATAATGCATCTTCCTAGACATACCTCTCTGTGTGTATGTGTAGTTGCATACATGTCTATACATATACATATATATATATATATATATATATATATATATATATATATATATATATATATGTAGATATATATATATATATATATATATATTTAGACATATATATGTATATATGTATCTGCATACCTGTGTCTATGTATATGTATCTTAGGAATGTTTTATTGCTTCCATGTTGTACATTCACTATAGTAGCCAGACTGTACTGTATATGTTATCGATACCAGTCTCACATCATACAGGTGGCATGGCTTACTGTTAATATGTTGTGGCCATGAAGTGTCAGGTCCTGGTCATGGGATTTGCACCAGTTGGTATTGTATTCAAAGACAGACCTGTGTGGCTCGGGGGGGGGGGTAGAATATCGATACGTGTCAGGCGTATGTTGCTTGAGCCCACTCACCCCCCATTAATGGTGCTGTGGTCATATATGTATTTGTTATGTGCTCTATTATATCTATAGATATATATCTGTATATAATTAATAATGAACTTCGGGACAGGAAAGCATTCAAAAGGAATTAATAGGAAAACAACGGCAACTCATGTATTATCTAGCGCTATTGTCTTATTTAATATCAAGACTTACTCAGAAAGACATGTTTCATTAATACAAGCAACCATTTAAACATAGTTTATTCTGAGCTGTTTATTTAAATTAGCTACACAGTTCCTGTCCAATGATAAAGCCGGCTCTGTAGTCCTGCAAGGTGCTGTGTGCATCTTCATTATCATTACAAAGGTAAAACAGAGAGAAACGTGTAGCACCATGTGTATACAGGGGATGTGTCCATCACGTATACCTGGAACCTAACGTTTTATGAGTCACATGTCAACTGCGTTTGCATGTACCTTGTATACCTGGAAGACAACAGTAAAACAACAGCTGAGTGCACGTCGAGGGGGCATGCAACATGCTAGGAAGGTCAAAGCTGGATCGTCGGCGAAGTGGAACTGAGAAATGAGGCTGGGTATGGGTGGGAACATATCACTGCTTCT
This sequence comes from Protopterus annectens, assembly GCF_019279795.1. Classification (NCBI taxonomy): domain Eukaryota; kingdom Metazoa; phylum Chordata; order Ceratodontiformes; family Protopteridae; genus Protopterus; species Protopterus annectens. The sequence continues at coordinate 770,305,979 of NC_056739.1, read as the reverse complement.
CAGACCGGTGGCCAGATACTACCAGTGGGCTGAATACTGTTGACTCACTACATCTACTCATGAAACCAAGACAGGTTCATCCCAATTGTGAAAGCCAACAAATGCAAATGGATTCTTTGGGTTGACTCTTATCTCCAAATGCGGAGATTGTATGTGTGTAACTTGGACTAGGCTGTAGGGAAGCCTGAATATGCTTGGATCGAGACAACATACATGTTGGGTCCCTAGCACTGGAGAGAGGTCAATGTGTAGAGGTGTGAAGAGTCTGCCCTAGCACCCAGAGGATGGATGGTTAATGTGCATGTAGGGGCTGGAATTTGCAGGGAGCAATGGCCATGACATTATGGATCGAGGCGAGTCAGGTTTGGATGGACCAGTTGTAATCAGACTGCCTTGTGGAGGTAGTTGCACAAGGGGGGCAGGGGTGGGTAATGGGGAGAGTCACAATATGGTTGCTTAACAATGAGATGAACATATGGCCAGTGCTGGGAGGGTGCATCGGGGAAATTAGTAGAGTGGAGGCCGAGGAACATACCTTGTGCTTAGTCAAATGAAGTAGGTAATAAAAGTAAATTGCTATGCAACATTGATAGACGTAGTAAGGTCACATTTCAATACTGTAGGTGTTAATAGACACACTTCTGATCAGCTCAAGTCCCACTACATTTCAATACTTTCAGTTATTTTTGTTTCTGTCATACACACACACACACACACACACACACACACACACACACACACACACACACACATATATAATATATATATATATATATATATATATATATATATACACATACACCTATATTGCTGTATATAGATATATTGACAGATATATAGATATATTGACAGCTAAAGTGGTTCAAAAGACCTTCTACATTGCCCATCTGATCATGAAGGGATTCACATCCAGATCAAGTGAGGTCATTGTTCTCCTGTACTCTTCACTTATCAGACCAATGATCGAGTACAATGCCCCATTCAGGATGTATCTCACCCGACACCTGCAGCAATTGGAGAGACCCCAAAAGTTCCTCACCAAAAGGATAAAGGGACTCCAAAACCTGTCATATACTGCCAGACTGAAGAAACTCCAACTCTATTCAGTTGCATACCGTCTGCTCAGAGGTGACCTGTGCCTGACATACAAGGCCATGACCAACCCGGAATTAATGGACATGCTCCACCTCAAAAAATCCAAATCCACCAGAACCACTAGAGCAAGTGACTTAAACCTTAGCACGGATATAAATAGGACGTGCTGGAGGGATAGATTTATCACCCAGAGACTCCCCATGCTGTGGAATAAAATCCCGGTCCTTGTGAGGCAGAGCACCTCGCTGGCTCTGTTCAAGAGAAATCTTGACCGGTGGATGGGAGATTGTAGGTTTACCCCGGGAATCATCTCTGTGTCACTGCTGGACAGAGGCACAACAAGCTAATGGGCACATTATTTCTAACATAAGGGGTGGCGTAAGCCACATAACTTTGGGCTAGGCTTATAAATGCCTTAGGGCAGATAGCCTAGTATAAACCTATGAACCTATAAACCTATATATATATATATATATATATATATATATATATATATATATATATATATATATATATATATATATATATATATATATATCTAGATGTATATATATGTATAGCTGTATGCATATGTGTATATATATATATATATATATATATATATATATATATATATATATAAATATATATATATATATATATATATATATATATATATATATATATACATACATATGTAGATATTTATATAGATAGATAGATATAATAGTGGGAGAAGTATATATCTATTACATCTACATGTATAAGTACATACCCTGTACTGTTGACTTCTTTTGCTGTATGCTATATTTGTGATAACATATGATTTATGTACATCTGCCATGGCTTAGTGATAAATCACATTGGCTGTGGTCTGTAGGGTCCTCGGTTCGAGCCTAGCTGAGGCCTTTTATTTTGTTGCTGGACAGAACAAGGGCCATTGGATACGAAGTGATTAAGGCACTTTTAAGCAGTTGTGAGTGGGTTTGAGCAGGTTTGCATGATGGTAAGCACTGCTAATTTCTGGTTACAGTTTCTCACACTCATTTAGCTGCTAAATTGCTTAATCTGTGTAGGCAGTGCTTACCCCCCCCCCCGCAAACAGGCTGAAACCCACTTACTGCCAGGTCGTGTGCAATGCCCAGGGCATTATCATGGATGTGTGTGCTGGCAGCCATGGAAGCTATCACAACTCCCACATCTGGCATGCCTCACAGCTGTATCAGTTATTTGCCAGGGGGGACATCCCAAATGGCCACCTGGTGGGGGATGCTGGCTATGCACTGGAACCGTGGATGATGAATCCCATCAGAAATGCACACACACCCATGCAGGAATGCCATAATGAGGCACACGGACAAACCAGAATCATCATAGAGCTTGTGTTTGGGATGCTGAAATCACGGTTCCGTTGCTTGGACATATCTGGTGGACCCTTGCAGTACTCTCCAGGCACGTGTGCCCACATCTTCATAGTATCTGCTATGCTACGCAATATGATCCTACGGAAACAGCTGTAGCAGGGACAGAATGGTGAAGGCCCTCACAGCCCACCACCATTGCCAAGGGCCCCACAGGCACAGAGGTACTTAGACCATGAACACCCTAAGCCAGACCCAGTAGGCAGACGGAGGCGTGCCCAGTATGCCCATGCCTTGGCAAGGAGGGACTGTATAGCACACACATTGACAGTGTAGGCACCTAGGGACTGACACCTTTCTCCACCTGCACACACAGTAAAACTGGATGGCACACACACGACTACCTGTAAATTGTCATGTATAAGCGGTCTACTGTGTGCATCCAACATAGGCATCCCTCAACTATTGCACACACAACTGCCACTGGCACAAGATAAGTCAACACCTGAACAGTAAATTAAGCTGTCAGCATGTGCTGATACAGCATGTATAGGTTCATAGGTATGTACTTTATTTATTTATTTTTTATTTTACATTTGTTGACCGGGATAGTCCGACTGGATGCATGTCCATTTTCAGCGGAGGCCCGGGGAGAAAAGCTCCAAGGGTAAGCAGATACAGCATTACATAATACCAGCATTACATATTACAAACAGACTATTTACAGAGATTACATAAGTAAGCAAGTTAAACAAGTTCCACAGGTTACAGTTAGTCCTGAGCACAAGTCAGGATTAAATTAAATTACACAGTAAACTGGTTAACAAATTTTTACACATTCGAGTTAGCCTGGCTTGATACATTGACATGGCCAGTTAAGTGACAAATGTTGTTTGAGACTAGTTTTAAATTGACCTAAGGTGGAAAGTAAGGTAATATCAGCTGGAAGAGAGTTCCAGGCTCTACTTACAGAGTTTGCAAAGAGAGAATCACCAGCTGTGTTATTAATTTTGCTAGTCTGAATTAGTAGTTTGTTAGAGGATCGAAGCAGTCTAGGATTGTTATAGGGGGTGATAATATTTTTAAGTGCAGGAGTATTGTCCGGATTATAGAGGATTTTATAGGCCACAATCAGTTGGTTATACTGGATTAGGCTAGGTAGTTCAAGCCAACCAAGCTGATTTAGATTGATGCAATGATGTGTCCTAAAAGGCAGCCCAGTGGCAAACCTGGCAATGTGGTTGTAGCAAATTGAGAGTTTGTTAAGGACAGTCTTGTTCAAATTCGAGAGTAGAGGGGATGCATACAGAAGGGTTGAAATAAGGTGAGAGCGAGCTATGGCAGTTTTAGCTGGAGGGGTTAGGAAGGCTTGGCCAGCTGTCAGAGACCATTCATAAGCCTAGCCAAAATGTGTCAGCTTTTGCCACCCCATTGATTCGTTAATTATCCCTCTGTGGAGCAGAGCCAATGGCGGGATCCCTGGGGTGCATCTACTCTTCCTCATCCACTCTTCAAGGTTTCTCTTGCAGAGTGTTAGTGAGGGGCTCTGTATAATGTAGTTAGGGATGTAGTTCCAAAGTATGGGGAGTGTCTGTGACAGGAATCCATCCCTCCAGCATCTTCCAGTTATTGTTGTGGCAAGATTCAGCTCACTGCAGTGTGTGGCTCTCTGTGACATGGATTCCCATAGGTGGAGCATATCCATTAAGCCTGAGTTCAACATGGCTGCGTTGGCCAGCAGAGATCATCTCTGGATAAATGAGATGCCACTGAGTAAAGCAGGAGTTTATTCAGTCTGGCTGCATAAGGCATATGTTTGAGGCCAGTAATCCCCTTGGCGAGGTATAGTCGTGGACCTTCCAGCTGTTGGAAGTGTCTTCTGAGGTACATCCCAAATGGCTTATTAAAGTCTATGATGGGACTAATGAATGATGAGTAAAGGGGCACTATAACCTCAGTATGTCTAGATGGGAACTCTTTAGTAATCAGATGGCCTACATAGAAGGATGTCCTAACTACTTTGGAGATATGATTGCCAAAGGGGAGATCACTATCAACCTTAGTCCCCAGATACCCCATTACCTCATCTGTATTAAAGTGGCTGCCACTTATGTGTTAATATGTGGGTGCTTAATATTCCAAAATGGAATGTCCATGCAGTTAGTAGCACTTGTCTGGAGGCCATGACTTTGACACCCTGTGTCGGTCTCTGTGAGGCCCCTTGAGGGATGTCTGTGTCAGCTAGACTAACAATCATGGCTCCCAGTTCACAGTCATTGCCAAACAAGGTCTGCTGTAGTCCACCTGTGTTTGCCTGTACCTCTGAGAAGTATATGCCAAACAGTAGGGCTCCCAGGACTGAATCCTGTGGGACACCAGTCATGACTGGTCAACAGTTGGACCTGGAGACCACTAGTCATACCATGTTGGTCCTGTGTGTAAGCCTGTTGGCAACCCAACCTGTGATGTATAGGTGTATGTACAGGCTGGTGTGTTTATCAATAATTCCTGAATGGGGCATGGTGTCAAAAGCCTTGGTGAGATCCAGGTAGTATGTGTGAATCACCTCTCCCATCATCTAACATCTTGGTGACTGTACGTAAGACATCAAACAGGTTCAATAGGCATGAACTGCACTCAACCAAGCTGACCTGGGTTGGGTCATGTGTTTGGAGGTTACCAATGTCTTTGTTAATGAGTGCTGTGAGGATGCGATCCATACCATTGCAGACCAGGCTAGTCAGGTTTATGGGGTGGCAGTTACCATGGTCAGTTGTGATTCCACCTTGATGGAGTGGAATAACTGTTGCCACGCGCCATTATATAGGCATGTAGCCTGTGGATAGGCTGAGGTTGAAAAGCTTAATTAGGTCGGGGGGGTCAGGTTGTCTTGTACAGTTTGCAAGATGCAGTCTGGGAAAACATCTGCCTCCATTGATGCTGGGTTCTACTGTTAGAGTGGGCCATTTCTACCTGTATGTCTCTGATGTGTGGGATACTGTACCTTTCGGGTAGTGTTGTGGGCTCTTTATGGGGTGAAGTTTGCACTGAATGTATCTGCAAGGATGTTGGTGATATCAATAGGGTCAGCATATTTTGTGGTATATTTCATCGGCACAGTGCAAATCTGTGTGTCACCACTTAGATCCTTGACATAGCCAAAGAAGGCTTTGTGGTTATCTTTCAAATCCTTGCATATTTTCCTGTTGATGTTAGCCTTGGATGATGTCATGAGGGACCTACGTGTCATACTAATAGTGGTCATGGATGTCTGCTCTTCGTTGGATTTGCTGTTTGTCTGGAACACTGTTCTACTTCTGTAGCATAGCCTGTTTATTGCAGGGGTCCACCAGACTGGTGTCCTTGTCTAGGAGGAGTGAGTCTTGGTTTACCAGTGATGGCACGATCCATACATCCATGTAGGTGCTTATAGATTGCATTTGTAAATCTGTCTGTATCTTGAGCAGTGTTTCCCCTTAGCATGGGGGCTGTAAACCCCCATCCCTGTCACTAGTAGTGTGAATGTAGCTGTAGGAAAGGTATACACTGTGGTTTCCGTGGGTGAGGGAGATGTTTGGGTGTGGAAACAGTAAATAGTTCATGGTCAGATCTAACCAGTGACCAGTAAACCTCTGCTGTAGTGCACCTGTTGCCCATGTTGGTGATGACCACTTCTAGTATGTTTCCACCCCTCGTTAGGGAGGTTACCACCTGATACAGGACATATGAAGTGATAAATTCCAGGAAGCACTGGGCCTGGAAGTGAGTACTTGAGTAAGTTTCCCAGTTAATGGCAGGGTAGTTGACATCGACCAGTGCCAGGGTGTGCATTAGGTTTGTCATGTTCTCCACTGTCTCCAGGTAGGTGGAGTGGTGGTCTTGGATCTTGGAGGGTGATCTGTAGCAGGCCACAGTTTACATTGCAGTTGTGGGCGATGTTAGCTGCACATGGATGATCTCAGAGGTATCATGCTGCCCCACTAACCTGGAGATGTAGGTGTCCCTGATGAATATTAGACACCGAAGAGGATAATAAGAAAAATATATGCAAATTAAGTGAAATAGCAATAGCGTAGTGGTTAGAGCCTTCGCACAAAGAGGAGGCATTCCCGGTTCGAGTCCCACCACTACACGTTCCATTTTATGTTGGAAATCTGTATACAAAAATATTTCCTGACATTTATTATTTAAAGTTTTGTAAAAAGCATTATATGTAGTAGTGAATGAATATATATATATATATATATATATATATATATATATATATATATATGTAGGAAGGTGAAATGGTTATGCATACTGATGCATGAGTAACTTAGTTTAAGCAATGTAAAGCACTGCTAAGCATATTTTACCAGTATTGAGCATATATATATTTAATTGCTCATAGCTGAGCACTGCATTAACTAGCGCAATGTCTTTGCGTGGAGCTGCACATCGTGCCAACTTGCGCAACCAGAACATGTTTGTGCGAAGCTGTGCACCGCGTTAACCAGCACAACGTCGAGCAATGTCGGGCAACGTCAGGCAACATTGGGCAACGCTGAGCAACGTCAGGCAAAGTTGAGAAAAGTTGATTAAACATGGCCACACCTCCTTTACTGTACCTTAACCATTCAGGTCTGGCCAGAAGGAAAATAAAAAGCAGTGACAGGGCTCAAACTCGGGATACTGTGCACTATAGTCACAGTACATAACCACTAAGCCATGACAGCATTTCATAACCATGCACTTTCAACACATATCTATCAAAGGATAATTAAACATTGCTAACATCAGCTAAGCAGGTGTGCCTACAGCTGAGTTTTTTCAAAACTGGCCAATCACAAATAAGTGTGGGAAATGAGGCATATTTAAGCTACACAGGCGGGAATACTTGCCATAACTGGTTGTAGCTTCTTTCTGCAGTCAGCATGGCCGGTGTTGGAGAAGGCACTCAATTTCGAGTGCAACGTTGGGGCATTGAGGAGACCAAAGTAATTGTTTGGCTCCTTGTCCACAATCATGAGGAAAGACTCCTGCGGGGCCAGTACCAGGACACCAAATACAAAACGGAGGCCTGGAACTGTCTAGCTCATGATCTCACCAGTGCCACTGGAGTTCCTTGGACTGGTGAGCAGGTCAGGCACCATTACTCTGACCTAAAGCGATGTAAGGAGGATCAAATGGACCAGTGGATCCAGGAGGCCCGTGGGATGGCAAATGCCCCAGTACTGAGTAAGTAGCCATTGTATTAAGTAGTTAAGAATTGCTATGCTTGTCTATACTATGGATAGGTATGACTCAATATCACTGCATTTACTTCACAGCTGCAGGTGTCTGGACTATGAATCAGCAAGCCTATGAAGATAGGCTACAAAGGGTGTGTCACCAGGCAGGTTAGTAATTATTCTGCATGTACTGTTATATAAAATAAATGAGAGAGCCTTCAAAAAAGTGTTTTAACCCAATAAATAAGGTATAATTCCTGGAGTGTGTCTGTGTGATTTTCTATGATATGTTGTTGTACTGTTGCATTTTAAAAATAGTACTGTTATATTAAGCAGTGTTAACCCACACTTGGGTAGGCCCATATAAAGTGGATGAAGGGAGTGCCAGTAGCTTTTATGCATATTTGCAGCCCTCAACTGTTGGTTCATGCCCAGCATGTACAGGTTAATCTGGCACATGAGTAGCTTGGTATTGTGTTCCCCATAAATACCAGTGTGCTGCCAGAGATGTAGGGAGCTGTAAACATATAACTGATAATTTCACCTGAACATATCTAGATAATTATATGAAAGTAGAACTGTCAGTGTACCATCTCAGCAGTAGTGTGTGTGAGCAACTCTCAAAATATGTAGCAGTAACATCTGCATCCTGAACAGTTTGTCTGTCAGATACAGCTCATGTATATAATGATCTAGCAAAATCCAATTGCACAATAGAAGGACATTGGGTAGTGTAATAATACATGTAAGGGACATATAACTGCAGTTAATAGGAATGTAATGTAAACTAGAAGGATATATAAGTTGTTAATTGAGCTATCTTTTTCCACTCTGCTGTATATGCATAAAAAAATGCAATTCCACACCTCAATGGGTATGACTAATCTCAAAACATTTGTTGGGACATATGTCCTATTGGTTTATAAATATTTGCATTTATTTCTATGCATGTGCCCTGTTCAAATATCACAATATTGGTGGCCTGTTGCCATCAATTAAACCTGCATGCTGTTGTAATGTCCACTATTGTTCTATATATGCATGTGTTATGCTTGCTTTTTAACTGTTGAAACTCTGGTGTGTTGGTTAATAGGAATAATTGGGAATGCTGTTGACTGTTACTAACCCATATCTTTATTAAATTCTCCAAAACATAGTTTGTATGGGAAGGCCAGTCCTAGCGGAACCACCTGTCCCACCTCAGCTGGCTATGGCACCTGGCACCTGCAGGTCTGGTGCCCAGCCTGGGACCTCCTCTGTTGGCCCTGTGCCACCTTCAGGTGGAAGCACTGTAGGGGGTGGGGCTCGCCCCCCCCCCATGCAAGCATGGGCAGAGGAGGGCCACCTATCACCCTTTGAACGGTCCGGGCTATGGTGCATAGAGAGATCGAACCTTCTGTTGCAGAACCTCTATGCCAGCTTGAGGCATGAGAGGCACAACTCCTGGGTCAGCCTGCCCCTCCTGCACAGCCCCCAGCTCAGCCACCCTCTGGGCTGTGAAGATGCCGTGGTGACTGCCCATGGGTGGGGATCTCGGTTCCACTGTTGCCATCTGTGGGCTCATGGGCTTGTGATTTCTAAGCATCCCTCCCCATCAATGGTGTTCACCCACCACATGTGTCATATTCCGTCCCTGCATGCATCTTGTTTGTCTTGTCTGTTTACCTCCACAACCTACCTCCCCAAATATACCTACTTCCCCTACCCCACATTCTACTCTCACCTGAAAAAAAAAAGGGCGATCTGCTTCCAAAAACAAAATTACGCCCCACACATAGCTGCCCATTTTGCACACATGTCCCCTGGACACATAAAATGTAATTTAATTGGCATTACAATATACTTTGTTGTCCTCACCCCTCGCTCATGGGTTGAAGGTTTCATATGTACCTCCAAATTTATTCCATATGCACAGCTGTTGCTGTTAATGAAATGGGCAGCTATGGACCTTTCCTACACCCATCCTGCACATCCCAAGCTATGCCAAAAATCATTCTTTAGAAAAACTCAAAAATGCAAAAGAGTGTTAGGCATAAGCAAACATACTATCATTGTACACACCTTAATGGAGTAAAATACAGGTATTATACTGTAGCAGGCAAGGGAGCTATTGGATCTAGTAACAAGGTCCGTAAAATTACAGCAAGAATCCTAGAAAGACACTAGAAAAATACTATGCTTTGGGTTGTTGTAAGCAGCAAATAAAGTAAAACAGTTTTTGCCTACTAGCAATTGAACAGTTGAAATCTACAAGTTAATGTAGTAAAACAGTAGTAAGGCTAGTCTCAGTATAATCAGGAAAAAAAATAATTGCTGCAGTCAGGTAACTCTGGCCAGTACATAGCAGCATACAGAAAACATAACAGAAAATCATGCAGACTTAAAATAAAACATAAACGCCGTTTCTAACAACTGTTAACTAATCTGGTTTAGCAATTCGATCAAATGAACTGCAAAATAAAACATAAATGCTGTTTCAAAGAACTGCTATCTAATTTGGTTTAGCAATTATATCAATGAACTGTAGACTATCAAGTTCTGGTGTTAAAATACTGTGCAATTACTGGGCAGGAAGAGATAGTCACTAGATTCAGCAGGCTTTAGATAAGTCCTAAACGCAGTTCAAAAACATCACTTATAAACAGGGGGTAGCTAATTATACAAAAAATCCATAGCAAATTTGTTCTGGAAGTCAAAATGCTGAGATACTCATTAATCCAAAAATGTGATAGTCGCTAGTACTATGGCCTTAAGATAAAACATAAGACGCCATACTTAAACAGCTTTAATCCTATATAGAATAACCCACCAACCAAGAGATCTTTAAACTGTAATTGGCATGGCATTAACTCACTTAAGCCTTTACTAGATAAAAAATATAATGGTCGCTAGATCCAGCAGGCTACAATAAGCATAAGCGCCATTCCTAAACACTGAAATTGCAAAGTAAGAGGTACCTTATTATCTTAAAGCCTTCCTTAGGTAAAAAAGAAAAACAATAGCCGCTAGTGGCTCCACGTGCACTTTCACTGGGTGGAAGATATTAAAATCGCTGGACCCAGGAGGCTTATAATAAAACAATAGCACCTTTCCTAAGTAGCTTTTTACAAAAATACTTAAAAGATTTAACTATGAGATTAATACAATTAAAACAATAGCACCTTTCCTAAGCAGCTTTTTACAAAAATACTTAAAAGATTTAACTATGAGATTAATACCTAGATAAGAAATCAAACGTCACTAGTGACTCCACGCACTTGACGCAGTATAGAAAAATACACTCATGGTTTTAAGTAGGGCTAAACGCAATAAACAGCAATAACAAAAATATTAAAAGTCGCTAGTCCCAGCAGGCTTAAATTTAAACAAAAACACCTTTCCTGAGCAGCTGTTTGCTAATAGTTTTAAAAGCTTTAACTATGTGGAAATACCTAGATGAATATTAATTGTCGCTAGTGACTCCACGCAGTTGATGCATTCGAGAAAATATGCTAATGGTTTAAGTAGGGCTAAACGCAGTAAACAGCAACAACATCTACCGGATATTCAGCAGGAGAAAAACAGTCTTAAAACAACAGTTTTGTGGGAGCTACTATACAAGATGCATTTCTTTTTTTCTCCATAGTGTAAATTAATACAATCAAAAAGAAAAGAAACAATCACTTTTCTACTCACAGCAATAGATTCACTAGAACCAAGGGCGCACAGCAGTCAAGAGAAGATGCAGATACTAAGGGATGGTGCCACGAGGGGCAACAGTATTTAAAGGGTTAAAAGGGATGTGAGATCAGGAAGTGAGGAGGGTGGGGAGTAGGAGTGATTGCAGGTAAAGGGGGAGGCGATTACTAGTATATGCAGGTAAAGTAGGTAGGGCTGACTATTTCAGTGTACAATAGTCTAGGTATCAGGAAAAAAAGAGTTAGGCTGGAAGAAGAAGTAAGGAGTGATAGTGATAGTGCACTGTGAAAAAGTTAAGTGAGCAAGACAGAGATTATAGGTCAGATAGAAGATGCAGGTAGTTAGGGGAGACAGATAAGTCAAAGACAAGAAATAAAATAATTAAACGATAGAAACAAGAAAAGTGTTTGGCATAGAGAAAAAAACAATCAGTCAGTGAAATGCTTAATTCTAGAGGGAGAGATTAGTTTACCGGTCTGGATAGAGTCAAGAGATGCTATAGTGGAGGCAGTAAGAGACAAAACAGTTTACTATGGGAAATGATAGTAGAATTGAGAAGGGGGAAAGGTCTGGGCAGAGGGAATAGCCTTATGGAGGTGGTAGGACAATGATATGCTTGAAAATCCTATGTGTCCGGAAATAAAAACACTGTATATAGGAGGAATACCTTAACTGGGATGGGGAGACACAGAATTGCAGGCAATACAATAGAAATTGTACAGAGAGAGAGAGAGAGAGAGAGAGGCGACAGAGGGCAGAGAGGGGGATATGGCTGCTAGCTAACCTAGGTTTGGAAGTGTACCTTAGTTTGCTAGAAAGCAGTAGTTACAATAAACACACAGTAGCCAGGTTTGTAGGAAAAATTACATACTTTCTGACTTCCTTTCTTAGAAAGGTACAGCGATATGAGGTAGTTAGATGAGGCAGTAGGAGATTATTACTGGGTTCCTTTACTTCAAGCAGTGTGATTAGCTTCCTAGTTCAGGATATGCAAGGTTGAGGAGCTTGGAACTTTGGGATACAGAGAACGAGTTTCTGACTTCCTTTCTTGGAAAGGTACAGAGATATGAGGTAGTTAGATGAGGCAGTAGGAGATTATTACTGGGTCCCTTTACTTCAAGCAGTGTGATTAGCTTCCTAGTTCAGGATATGCAAGGTTGAGGAGCTTGAAACTTTGGGATAGAGAGAAAGAGAGCAATAGATTCACTAGAACCAGGGGCGCACAGCAGCCAAGAGAAGATGCAGATACTAAGGCTCACATGCTGGGGAAAATTGGGATTCACTATCCTTATCCTCATTTGCATAGGATTGCCTACTAATGCATGGTTACATCTCTCACAATGAGCTTCCCCCCCTTAGCAACCACTACTGAGTGGCCATGTTGTCTTTAGCCTGCCATTCACCTGCATGGCAGGATAAGCTTTTTAGTGAAAATGGCTATTTTTGGCTCTTTTTAAATTATTTTCTGTTTTTTTAAAGCGCCACACGTTTGCACGATGCTATGCTAGACTTAAACATGGAGATCGGGGGAAAAAGTTAGATTTTAATCATTTTAAGCATTTATAAATGCCAATGGCCTTATATTTGGCCATTGGCATGCTTCCTCAACTGTATGCATCCTTTATTTGGAGCTGTCATAGCTCCATTTAGCTATTTGCAGAATGGTACTCTGTTACCAACGGAGTACATTTCTGCAGACAGGTTAATGTTTCCTGGATTGAAAATTTACCTCATTTGCATGGCGTTCACCAGCAAATGAGTTAATTTGCATACCATGATGCTGTCCATGCAAGAGTAGTTTTAGCAGCTCTCGTGCATGCCCCTGCCGGCTGTTCCTGGATTGTACGGCAGACATATTGTCTGTTTGATGTCTTACACTACTCTACAACTCCGTGCAAGCTTTCGTAAATCCGGCCCATTAACTTACAATATTTACAATAACCACAATATGTACTTCCCACTGGGGTCTGTGGTGCTCCCCTTGATGGATATTGACCTTTCTTAAATGAAGAAAAATGTTGTCCCAATGATTTACCCTTGCGATAACCAAAATTACATTTTTCTTTGAGTAAAGTTGAAAAAATGGATCTGAATATAACACATGCCAAAATTTCGAAATAGTTGCCTTAATCTTAAAAGTATTACTGCCATATATAGTTATAAATCTCAGCCCCTCAGAATTGGGCTGTCTCAACTTTTGGGCATCTTGTAACAAACTGGTCCTACTATTGGTCTTGGACTGTTTATATGCCTTATCCACCACTGACTTGGTATATCCCCTGGCCAAAAACCATGCCTTTAAACCCGAGGCCTGTTCCTCATATTCAGTATCCACCGAACATATTTTCCTAACCCTATGAAATTGGGCCATGGGTATATTGTTAATTGTGTGGTATGGATGACAGCTGTGGGCATGCAAAAAAGAAATATTGGAAAATGGCTTTCTATACAGACTGGTAATAATAGTACCATCAATAGCCTTAGTTACATTTACAGCCAAGAAATCAATGGTAAACAAATCCAGCTTCCCAGTAAAATTGATACCACATTTGTTATTATTTAGGTATCACATAAATTCATGCCACTCAGCTGCCTCTCTCTGCCACACTACCCAACAATCATCTAGGTAGCTACGCCACATTTTAAGCTGAGATGTAAAGTTATGATTTTGAGTATAGATATACTGGGCTTTAAAATACTCCATAAAGAGGTCGGCATAAATGGGGGCAAATGTTGCCCCCATCATCGTACCCCTCATCTGTAGATACCATTGATTGCTAAACATATCTAAATTATGTTCTTACACCAGTTGCAATAATGACAACAAAAAGTCCATCTCTGGTTCCTTAAAAGTACCCGACTGCTGCATCCAATAATGAACAGTCCTAATACCCCTTGATGGGGGACGCTTGTATATAAAGACTGCACATCCAATGTCCCTAGATGTGCTGCATTGGGAACCTGTAAGTTGTCCATTAATTGCAAAAAATTGTTTGGTGTTCCTAATCCTAGCTGTTATCAAAGGAAGGAGAGGTTTTAACTTGAATTCTAAGTATTCAGACAGGGGTTCAATCAATGATCCACTGGCTGCCACTTTTGGCCAACCTGGGAGATTATTTAATGTTTTGTGAATTTGTGCAACCAAGTAAAAGTATTGAAAAACCGTTAGATCCACTGTTAATTGTAATAACGGTGAAGCAGATATAACACCCTGTTCTTTAGCCCTTGTCAAAAAAAAACATCTATCTCATGTTTAAAACTCTGAGTGGGATCCATGGGTAAAGAACAGTAAGAAATAGGCTCAGATACTTGTCTATGTGCCTCTTGATCATACTTTATTTTATCCCAAATAACTATAGCCCCTCACTTGTCTGCACCTATTATAACTATATTCCAGTTGTTCATTAAAGAATTTAAAGCTTGTCTTTCCTCAGAAGTAAGATTACCTGAAAATGGGCGGAAGATCTGAGCCTGGTTCACCTGTAGATCATGTATAATCAACTGTTCAAATGTTTTAACAGTACTGTAATATAACGGTTTGAGCCCTGATTTTCTAAAATGAAATTAATCACCTTCAGTTTTATGTACACCATCTTCTTTATGAGCAAAAAAATACTTAAGATTCAGAGTTCTGCAAAAACTTTTAACATCTTTTATTGCATCAAAATGTGACACATAGAATGATGATACATATCCTAATCCTTTATTTAACACACTAAGTTAACTACCTGTAAACACATACTGAGTAATGTTAATTACTAGCTGATTAACATCATTAGTAACCTCCTTCTGAAACCCTGTCTGCTAAGCCTGGAGACTGGCCCAAAATAATTGCTCCATTTGTTCATTTTCAATGTTTCTGACCTCCCCTTCTAAAGGGGCTCTCTGCCTCTTGGGAACAAGGTGATCCAAGCCCACCCAGTTCCTCAGTCTCTGTCTCTGTGTCAGTATTTGAAAAACTTGAAGAAATCTCTGAGGTACTAGAAGTGATGTTGGATTTCCAAAGTATTGACCTGACTCTTTTCCTCTTAGGTCTGCTGAATTCTTTAGGATCAGAAAAACGTACCCCCTGTTTTTGTTTCTTCCACGGGAATACAGTCTCATTTTTAAAGTCATTCACATCCATCTGATATTTTTTCATGTTGCGCTCTTGTAATTCTTTGTCATATTTATCTGTTTTGGCCAAAAATTGGGCATATAGTTCTTCATATTGAGATGTACCAGCAAAAGCAATGGTACATTCATGGCATGCTTCTAACTCAGAAAAAAAATCAGGCAACTGTTTTTAATAATGTTCCACTAACAATTGTATGAACATACTGGATGCTGTTAATTGAACTGCTCACCATTTTTTCATAAATTCAACATACTCAGTGCCCAACCCTGGTTCAACATAAACCCTTAATCCACGTGGCACTATTTTAGCCTGTAAGTAAGCCTTTAATAGCTTACAATGCCAAACCAATGAATGCACCTTTTTTTGAAATGTCCTTAAGCTGTTTAAATTGTTTCTGCATATCCAAGTGCCCAGCTTTTACCAAATTAGTCCCAGTGGTGATTTTTTAGTAAAAAAAGAACAGTCATTTTTGTCAGCTGGTAAATTATCCCTAAACACCTTGAAATCTGGACCGACTGCCATATTATTGCAGAAACTAATTCCAACTCCAAAGCACAAACCTGCTGTCTGGATATTACCTCCTCACCAATTACAGTAATGTCGCCAAGCCGTTGAAGCCCTGAATGGGCCCCTCAATCATATCAGCACTCGTAAAACAATAAATATCCAGTGCCAAACAACTCCGGTGCACATTACGATTCCTTCTGGTACTCAGAGACAAAAAAAGTTATAAAACCACCAAGATACTCCAGCACACAGAAACCAAAGACAGCATAAATGCAAATGAAGAATTTATTCCGGGCACGGTCGGCAGCACAGACTGGTTTCACTCAAAGGCGTCATCAGTGTGTGTCTTAGTCAGCAGTAAGCCTTGGTTTATGTAGCAACATTAAAGAAACATACACATCATACACTTGTTAACCATTTAGCATTGTATGCTTTTTTACATTTATTGTGACACTGCTTACATACAAACCCAGTATGTTATGCAAGTGCCCCATACCACATATTCATAATGTTTACTCAAAAAATCAAATACAAAATGCCCAAAATCCCCCCATAACTATGAAAACTAATCTAATAAACATCATATATAGAAAAATATATATGGTGATATAATAAATATTATAATTACTACTTCAATGTAAACATATAAATCAGATTTCAATCAACTAACCTCAAGCTTAAAAACTATTAGGGATAGCCACATAAAGATGGCAATTACCACTGGTCATTCAGCCCTGGTTTAAAAAGGGCCCCCAAATTTATAATTCATCCACATTCCTTATTGGATAATATATTAATATAACCGTATCATTCATAGCCTGTGTCTTGACCATGTCTATGCCTACAAACACAAAATGTGCCATATTGTGCACTAATATATGCTTATATAAAGCACTTCGAACCTGTTTGCATTTTATGTCACTAATATGTAAAGCTATCCTTTGCTTCAAAGTACAAGAAGTCTGTCCAATATAAAAAGCTCCACATTGGCATATTGCCATATATATCACCCACGTGCTGGTACATTTAATTAAATATTTAATGTCAGAAACTTTCCTGGTGTTCACTGACATAAAAGATTGTGTTTTAGACACTAACCTACAATATTTACAATAACCACAATATGTACTTCTCACTGGGGTCTGTGGTGCTCCCCTTAATGGTTATTCACCTTTCTTAAGTGAAGAAAAATGTTGTCCCAAAGCTTTATCCTTGCGGTAACCGAAATTACATTCTTCATTGAAAAAAAATGGATCTGAATATAACACATGCCAAAATTTGAAATAGTTGCCTTAATCTTAAAAGTGCTGCATACTGTGCCTGGAATAAATTCTTCATTTGCATTTATAATGTCTTTGGTTTCTGAGTGCTGGAGTATCTTGGAGGTTTTATAACTTTTTTGTCTCCGAGCACCAGAAGGAATCGTAATGTGCACCAGAGTTGTTTGTACTAGATATTTATTGTTTTACGAGTGCTGATATGATCGAGGGGCCTATTCAGGGCTTCAACGGCTTGGCGACATTGCTGTAATTGGTGAGGAGGTAATATCCGAACAGCAGGTTTGCTTTGGAGTTGGAATTAACAGTTTCTGCAATAATATGGCAGTCGGTCCAGATTTCAAGGTGTTCATGGATACTTTAGCTGCTGACAAAGATAACTGTTCTTTTTTACTAAAATAATCACCACTGGGACTAATTTGGTAAATGCTGGACACTTGAATATGCAGGAACAATTTAAACAGCTTACGGACATTTCAAAAAAGGTACATTCGTTGGTTTGGCACTGTAAGCTATTAAAGGGTTATTTACAGGCTAAAATAGTACCACATGGATTAAGGGTTTATGTTGAACCAGGGTTGGGCACTGAGTATGTTGAATTTATGAAAAAATGGTGAGCAGTTCAATTAACAACATCCAGTATGTTCATACAATTGTTAGTGGAACATTATTAAAAACAGTTGCCTGATCTTTTTTCTAAGTTAGAAGCATGCCACGAACGTACCATTGCTTTTGCTGGTACATCCCAATATGAGGAACTATATGCCCAATTTTTGGCTGAAACAAATAAATATGACAAAGAATTACAAGGGCACAACATGAAAAAATATCAGAGTGGTGTGAATTACTTTAAAAATTAGACTGTATTCTCATGGAAGAAACAAAAATGGGGGTCCATTTTTCTGATCCTAAAGAATTCAGCAAACCTAAGAGGAAAAGGGTCAAGTCAATACTTTAGAAAACCAACAACACTTCTAGTACCTCGGAGATTTCTTCACGTTTTTCAAATACTGATACAGAGACAGAGACTGAGGAACTGGTTGGGCTTGTATCACCTTTAGAAGGGGAGGTCAGAAACATTGAAAAGGAACAAATGGAGCAGTTATTTCAGGCCAGTCTGCAGGCTTAGCAGACAGGGTTTCACCAGGAGAAGTTACTAATGATGTTAATCAGCTAGTAATTAACCTTACTCAGTATGTGTTTACAGATAGTGAACTCAGTGTGTTAAATAAAGGATTAAGATATGTGCCATCATTCTATGTGTCACATTTTGATGCAATAAAAGATGTTAAAAGTTTTTGCAGAACTCTGAATCTAAAGTATTTTTTTGCTCATAAAGTAGATGGTGTACATAAAACTGAAGGTGATTCATTTCATTTTAGGAAATCAGGGTTTCAACCCCCATATTACAGTACTGTTAAAATATTTGAACAGCTGATTATACATGATTTACAGGTGAGCCAGGCTCAGATCGTCCACCATTTTTCAGATAATCTTACTTCTGAGGAAAGACAAGCTTTAAATTATTTAATGAACAACCGGAATATAGTTATAATAGGTGCGGACAAGGGAAGTGCTATAATTATTTGGGATAAAATAAAAGTATGAGCAAGAGGCATATAGACAAGTATCTGAGCCTATTTCTTACTGTTCTTTACCCATGGATCCCACTCAGGGTTTTAAACATGAGATAGATGATTTTTTGACAAGGGCTAAAGAACAGGGTGTTATATCTTCTTCACTGTTATTACAATTAACTGTGGATCTACCGGTTTTTCCATACCTTTCCTTTACTTGGTTCCACAAATTCACAAAACATTAAATAATCCCCCAGGTCAGCCAATAGTGGCAGGCAGGGGATCATTGATTGGACCCCTGTCTGAATACCTAGAATTCAAGTTGAAACCTCTCCTTCCTTTGATAACAGCTAGGATTAGGGACACCAAACAATTTTTGCAATTAATGGACAACTTACAATGCAGCACATCTAGGGACACTGGATGTGCAGTCTTTATATACAATCATTCTCCATCAAGGGGTATTAGGGCTGTTGATTATTGGATGCAGCAGTCTGGTACTTTTAAGGAACCAGTGATGGACTTTTTGTTGTCATTATTGCAATTGGTGTTAGAACATAATGCATTTATGTTTAACAATCAATGGTATCTACAGATGAGGGGTGCAGTGATGGGGGCAACATTTGCCCACATTTATGCTGACCTCTTTATGAGGTATTTTGAAGCCCAGTATATCTATACTCGAAATCATAACTTTACATCTCAGCTTATAATGTGGCATTGATACCTAGATGATTTTTGGATGGTGTGGCAGGGAGAGGCAGCTGAGTGGCATGAATTTATGCGATACCTAAATAACAATATGGTATATATTTTACTGGGAAGCTTGATTTGTTTACCATTGATTTCTTGGATGTAAATGTAACTAAGGCTATTGATGGTACTATTATTGCCAGTCTGTATAGAAAGCCATTTTCCAAGAATTCTTTTTTGCATGCCCACAGCTGTCATCCCTACCACACAATTAACAATATACCCATAACCCAATTTCAGAGAGTTAGGAGAATATGTTCGGTGGATACTGAATATGAGGAACAGGCCTCGGGTTTAAAGGCATGGTTTTTGGCCAGGGGATATACCAAGTCATGGTGGATAAGGCATATAAACAGTCCAAGACCAATAGTAGGACCAGTTTGTTACAAGATGCCCAAAAGTTGAGACAGCCCAATTCTGAAGGGCTGAGATTTATAACTTTGTATGGTAGTAATACTTTTAAGATTAAGGCAACTATTTTGAAATTTTGGCATGTGTTATATTCAGATCCATTTTTTTCAACTTTACTCAATGAAAAATGTAATTTTGGTTATTGCAAGGGTAAATCTTTGGGACAACATTTTTCTTCATTTAAGAAAGGTCAGTATCCATTAACGGGAGCACCACAGACCCCATTGGGAAGTACATATGTGGTTATTGTAAATATTGTAAGTTAATGTCTAAAACACAATCTTTTACGTCAGTGAACACCACGAAAGTTTATGACATTAAATATTTAATTAAATGTAGCAGCACATGGGTGATATATATGGCAATATGCCAATGTGGAGCTTTCTATATTGGACAGACTTCTTGTACTTTGAAGCAAAGGATAGCTTTACATATTAGCGACATAAAATGCAAACGGGTTCGAAGTGCTTTATATAAACATATATTAGTGCACAATACAGCACATTTTGTGTTTGTAGGCATAGACATGGTCAAGACACAGGCTATGAATGATACGGTTATATTAATATATTATCCAATAAGGAATGTGGATGAATTATAAATTTGGGGGCCCTTTTTAAACCAGGGCTGAATGACCAGTGGTAATTGCCATCTCTATATGTGGCTATCCCTATTAGTTTTTATTTAATTTTATATTCTATCATTTAGAGTTCATCTAAATGATAGTGCTAAGGTAGAAATACTCTTTCTTTTTTAAGTGCTGAATGATATGTAACTGGTGAAACTGCTACATTGTTGCAATATTGTCTGGAAATAGTATATTCTGACTAGTTACACTGCCTGCTGCTACTGAATACTCTGTTTCTGTAAGTTAAACATACATTGTAAAGTGCTGAATGATATTGATGGTAAACCTGTGAAACTGCTACATTGTTGCCATATTGTCTGGTAATAGTATATTCCGAGTAGTTACACTGCTGCTACTGTATATTCTGTTTCTGTAAGTTATACATACATTCTAAAGTGCAGAATGATATTTATGGTAAACTGGTGAAACTGCTACATAGTTACAATATTGTCTGGTAATAGGATATTCTAACTAGTTATACTGACTGCTGCTGCAGTATAAGACTGGTTGCAGAATCTGAATGTATTTCTCTTGTTGACTTCTAATAGGCTATGTTCACTTGCTCTGCTTTCTGTACAATATTTATGATGGCTGTGCTTATTTTCATGTCCTTATTTTATTGCTTTTAGTCTTACATTTGTTCCTTTTCTCTTCTTTTCAACTTTTAGATCCACTGAGGACCTGATCGCTTTGCCCCCCCCCCCACACACTTATGTGAGCAAGGAATCCTCTCATTACAGCTAAAAGCAAAGAAAACTCTAACCAGCAATCATCCAAAAATAGACTGCAGCCACTGGTTTAACTCCTAGAACCTTGTTGTTGCCGCTTGTGTAGTGTAGGTGCCAGCTTTTGTAACTACTGTTATGCCTTGTTAAAATATGTTACAATCAGCTAGAGTGCATACCCCAGGGGCAATAGCTGCAAACCTTCTTCCTCTTAGCCCACCCCCACCCCTTTCATTCCTTTTCACTGTTGATAATTTGTTATATGTGAAGGTATTTATCCTCTCTCAATAGTCATAGCCTTCAGTCCTTCTGCCTCAATACTTGTTCTCAACTAAACACTAAACAAAGGTGCAAAGTCTCCAGCTGCTTTTATCTTTAGCTACATTATGTGCCACAAACAATGAGCAAAGGGGAATACAAATATAAAAGAGAATAAAATATCCATTACCTCACAATACATCACATTAACAGTGAGCAAATACTCCCTACAGGTTATGGCATACTAAGAGTAGACCGGCTAAACAAGAAAGGAGCCGGTGTAGCTATAATATTTAAACATCATCTAAACATCCAGATCTTAAAATCATCAGCTCCACAAATAGGCAATGAAGAAATAATATATAACAACCTCAAAATAAACCAAAATAAAACCATCAACATAATTGGATGCTACTTCCCACCTGGCCAAAACATCCCTCCACTAGAAAACCTCCTCAGCTGGTCTACACACCATCTCCCCCAAGAAACTATCATTTTAGGTGATTTCAATATTGACTGGCAATCCTGTTCTGGCAACCATCCAACCCATCATGTAAACCTTCATGGCTCCACCCAACTAGTCCAGTCGCCAACCAGGATAAATAAAAACTCCAGCAAGCACACAACCCTGGATTGGATACTAGTCAGTAAGAGCCCCCAGTCATATATAACAGGCTGCTTATCAGATAGCCTCAGTGATCACTCCCCAACATTCCTTCTGAAAAAATACCTATACCAAGCTAAACCTGTCATCTGCCATCAGAACCATAAAAAAATAAACTTTAACTCACTCACATTCATCTCATCCCTCAAAGAATGTAACTGGCATCCTCTAAACTACCTCAGTCTTGATGACACAGTTGAATTTTTTTAATACTACCTTCCTGAGCATCCTTAATTACCATGCCCCCATAAGACTTTCCAGAATCAAAGCACAACCCTCCCCATGGCTACAGAAAACCACTAAGTTAGAAATGAAAAACAGAGATAAAGCCTGGGAGCCCTGGTGCAAAACCAAGACCCCCTCAACTAGACAGAAATTCCTAGAACTACGCAATAGAGTCAAAAAGCTAATAAAACAGGGCAAATTCAAATACTACCAGTCTGCCCTAGACTCCTCCGAACACAGCCCCAAACAATTCTGGTCCTCCATAAACTCCATCCTTCACCCAGATAAAGTCAGTACCCCTCCTCCTAACATCCCTCACTTCTCAGAAAATATTGCTACCTCATTCAACACACACTTCACACAAACATTACTATCACTAGCTAAACAACCCAACCCCCCTCCCCTCCAACTACTAATCTCCCCAATGCCTTCTCTTTTTCTCCTGTACCTACCTCCAACATAAAACAACTCTTAACTAAACTTAAACCCACCAAATTAGCAGCAGACAACCTCCCAAGTGAATACCTACAAATCACAGCTGATGCTCTGGCTTACCCAGTATCCATCTTGATTGACCGATCTCTGTCAGAAAGTTATGTTCCCACACTGTGGAAAGTATCACATATAATTCACCTCCACAAAGGTGGACCCTCCATAGAACTAACCAATTACCACCCCATAGGTATTCTCTCTCCACTCTCCAAAATACTAGAGAGATGCATACACTATCAGGTCTCAGACTACCTGCTTACTAACAACTTCCTTTTCAATACTCAGCATGGTTTCCGACCAAACCATAGCACCACCACTGCCTTACTCTCCTTTACTAACACTATCCTTCAGCATAAAAACAATGGCTATCTCTCCTCTGCTACTTTCCTAGACCTATCTAAAGCATTTGACATGGTCCCACACAAACAACTTATCTCTGTCCTCAGTAACATATCCTTCTCACAATCAGTCACCAACTGGTTTCAGAGTTACCTGTCTGACTGCCAACAATCCGTTGTATGGCAAAATTACATATCTTCCCAACTACCTGTCTCTATAGAGGTTCCCCAAGGATCTATCCTTGGACCCCTACTCTTCTCTGCTTTCACAAATAATCTAGCCTCTGCCACCACACATGGCACACTCATACAATATGCAGATGACTCGACCATCATCTGCTCAGCCCAGTCCCTACCCAAACTGCAAAAAGTCACACGAGAAGCCTTTTCCTCTTTTGAAACCTGGTTATCCGATGCCCAATTAATACTCAACCCAAACAAAACTAAACTACTCATCTTCCAACCCATCAAACATACTCAAAACAACTCTCACTTTAACATCACAGCAAAAGACAACACCACTATATACCCAACTGAAAACACCAAATTGCTAGGAGTGGAAATAGACAATAAACTAAAATTTGACATTCACATATCCATGACCATAAAAAAGTCCACAAAAAACTAGGAGCGTTATACAGAAATAAGCATCTTCTCACCAAAGCAGCAAAGATTTCAATAGCAAATTGCCACCTTATCTCCACCCTACTTTATGCCTCTCCAATTTATACCAACCTAAGGCAATGCGATCTAAACAAGCTAGAGACCTGCTACAACAAAATTGCCAAATTCGCCACAGGGGCATCCTACCATAGTCACCATTGTCTCTCACTTGCTGAACTGGGCTGGCTTGAACTCCCTCACCTACTTCAATGGTATAAACTCTCACTCGCCCACAAACTAGTAAACCATCCACTAAATGTCCCATCCCTCCAGAATCTACTCCAACTATATCGCACCACCAGACCACTAAGATCCAGCAACAAAAATCACTTGCAGATCACTAAAGCCAATAACTCTGCTGGTGAAGCACTATTCTCTTGCACCATAGCCAAATTATGGAACTCCCTCCCACCCACAATTACCTCCATACCATCATGCACCCACTTCAAAACTTTACTAAAAGCGCACCTAAAAACATGCTGGCTCTGCCCTTGC
Source organism: Protopterus annectens (assembly GCF_019279795.1). Taxonomy (NCBI): domain Eukaryota; kingdom Metazoa; phylum Chordata; order Ceratodontiformes; family Protopteridae; genus Protopterus; species Protopterus annectens. The sequence goes on along the minus strand of NC_056739.1, from coordinate 770,281,526 downwards.
AACTCCTACTCTAATATCACCCACACCATCCAACCACTACCTTTCTTTCCACTGCACTAACTACCTTGATTATAGCAAGCTCAGATGCTCATAAGCCTATTACTTATACAGCAGGAACTTCTTATTTTAACATTTATTAATGTCTGTTATGTACTTCACAGATAAAGATTCTAGTTGTCTACTGATGTACTATGTTCTTCATCTGTAAATATGTTGTAAGTAATTGCTATGTAAATTGTTAATCGCTATGTAATCCAATGTAACTACTGTCTGTTTATTTTAACTGTGGAGCTTTTCTCCCTGGGCCTCCACTGAAAATGGACCTACGTCCAGTCGGACACTCCCGGTCAACAAATATAAATAAATAAATAAATAAAATATGCAGACTAGTAAGCAGCATACAGCTTCCACCTGTGGTGTATTCCTACACATAGTTTTTCTTGGAGAAACCTTCCAGTCCTTGAACAAGGGTGTCTGTATGTTTACCTTATTTCCTTGGATGTCCTTGATAATTAGCTAGGTTTAGCAGTGTCCCTTGGATTCTCCCCTGCTACTTTAAATTCCAATTGATGGTTTCCCCTCCCTTCCCCCACCCCCCCAAGTGATTGCACAGGTACAACACACCAAATGTTTAAAAACCCTGGATGCCATATTTGCTCTAATTGCAGCTGAAAGCCCTCCAGGTGTAGCATCTCTAGTAAATGGTAGTATTATTTTTATTTTTTTCAGTGTTGTATTCCACACTGTAAACTCCATGTCCCTGCATAGAGTAGTACAGTAATTTCTCTCTAAGGTAGCTTTCCAGTTATTTTTTATTTTTGCTGGTATAGTTTATATTTGGATATTAGAAGCTTATGTTTTTGTTTTTGCTTGCGCCCAATTTCAGTAAACTGATTCGGAGTTCCTCTAAATTATAGTTTAGACTACGTTATAATGTCACAGTACTACTAGCTTAAAAGTGATTCCAATAGCTTCTTTCAAAAATAAGGGCATGGATTTAAGCTACTTTTATTAATTGTGTCTTCATGTAAAGCTTTTTTGTTTGTTTAATTGTCATAACTACCTGGTATGTGCAAACTCTTTTTTCTCTCCTCCACGTTTGTCTCTCTTTCTCTCTAAAGTACCCTGCTCCCCATTGCACTGTTCCTGATATAGTCTCTAGGAACCTACCTACCTGGTGACAAAGGACCCTATTGAAATACCTGCGGTCTCATATAACAGCCTTATTTTCCCTGCACCCTCTCTCAAGGAAGCAAGAACATATGTGGTTGTCTAAGTCCTGCTTGTAAAGCTGACTACTTGTCTACTATTGCTTCAGAGGTTCTAAAGTATGCTATGAGCCTGAACAGCCAGCAGCCATTACCCGCTATCTACCCTGTATCCAACAAACCTCTTCTACTTTATAATACCCCCCTTTACTAGCTATCACTCCTTCCCTAGTTCTAAACCAGCTAGCTCCCTTACATACTTACCTGCAATACTAGATCTGCCCACTAGGTGGCACCCTTATGACATCCTTTATCTACTGCTTATCCCGCTGTATTTCTTCTGTAATTACACTACATCTCTTAAGTCCTAGACCTGCTCTTATTTTCTCACTTACCCTTTACTTCAGCTGTCTGCACCCACCTGTTTTTTTTCTCATATACTTCTGTTTTATATCTGATCTTTCCCACTCCTGACTTGCCTAATTTTCCCTCAGTTACTAGCATTGATGATAGTTTTTTTCTCTAGCTTCTCCTTCACTTGTCTCTATGCGCTCCATTCATCCTGCGGGCTCACTCCGCTCCCCTACCCTACCCCCAAATCCCACCCCCAGAGGTCCTACTCTTATACCATCTAACCACACCCATTCCCTCTTCCACCAATTACAAACCCTTCACCATTGGCCACTTAATGCCAATTCCCACCTTTCACTTACCACTCCCTATCTCTCCCACCACACCCTCCACCTATTCCTTTCTACACCTAGTATACCTCAGAGCCTATAACAGCAACCTAACAACTTACCCTTCCAGATATATAAGCTACCCACCTCAGCCCTCTTACAGAGGTTACTCATACTTACACTTCTACCACTACTAACTTTAGCTTACCTGCTCACCTCCTATGAACACCCATTATATCCACACCTTCTCTACCTCAATAAGCTATTTACCTCTCCTTTTCTACCTGTTTTCACTAACCATGTTAACATAACATCTACACCCAGTTATCTACTAGCAAAATACCATAGGATAGCCCACCTTGGATATGACTCTCCCAGTCCTAGAAAATCTCTACCTCTATATAGTAAATTCCCAAATCCTAGACTTCAAACACTACTCTTCTCTTTAAAAGATGGAGACATTCACCCAAACCCAGGCCCAACAACTGCTACTACCACTCAAATCCTCAACCCCAACTCCTCTACTATCCATTCCCTTACCAAACCACCTAACTCACTCTTAGTAGCTCACCTCAACATACATAGCATTAATAACAAAGTTGCACAACTTCATGCTGTCGTGGAAGTCTACTCCTTTGACATTCTTTTTTTAACAGAAACTTGGTTAAAACCTGTAACTAAAGACAATTAAGTCATCCCACCCGGTTGTAATATTTTGCGACTTGACCGTGCAACCAAAAAGGGTGGTGGTGTAGCTATTCTATTTAAATCTGGGTTACAGATTACTACCTACGACTGTAGACCACCTCAAGACTCCAACGCTGAAATTCTTATTACCAAGCTTTAAATTGACACATTCAAATCCATCTATATTATCTGTATCTATCTTCCTCCTGGTAATAACATTGCCACCATAGAAAATATCCTTTGCTGGTTATCCCAAAATGTACCCCAAGAAACCATAATCCTAGGTGATTTTAACATTGATTGGAAGTGTTGTAGCAGTAGCCTCCCTACCAGCCATATTAACCTTTTTGGTTTTTCTCAAACCATTACCTCCCCTACCAGGATAAACAAGCCTAATAAGAAAGAAAGTACCTTAGATTGGATTCTCATAAATAATCATCCCCAGACATATGAAGCTGGAACCCTCCCTGATGGTGTAAGTGACCACTCACTAACCTATATCGTCAGGCTTAAATCCAATCTACCTAATCCGACCATATCTAGGACAATTAGAACCAAGAAAAACTTCAACCCCAATCTCTTCCACAGAGAACTAAGAGCATATAACTGGTCTCCCTTAAAATACCTCACACTGGGGAAAGCTGTTAATTACTTTAATTCTAACTTCCTAGCCATACCATTCACCAACCCGTTCTATTAGAATGAGAACTAAATCTACCGCATGGCTTTCAAAAGAAACCGGGCAAAACATCCATCTCAGAAATAAATACTGGAATAAGTCTCGTTTAACTAAAAACTCAGTAGACCAACAAAACTTCATACAGCTGAGAAATGAAACTAAAAAAGCTATACTGTCTGACAAAAGAAAAGTACAGTTTTGTACCTACCATAAATGTAAATGTTCGAGGATCTCCATTGCTGCAGTCCTTACATATGGGTACTCCGCTGTCCACAATCGGCCCGAATACCAAAGGGCTAGAACCGGCGTCGGTCATCGGTGCCCGATACTGACGTCAGTACGTGTCAGTACAAATGCGCATGACCGACGCCATAACCTCAGTCTTTCTTGCCCCAGATGTCAGAATACAAAAAACACCACCCAAACCCAACCTAAAAAGAAAAGGGGGGAAGGAGGGAAGGAAAATTGGACTGCAGCAATGGAGATCCTCGAACATCTACATTTATGGTAGGTACAAAACTGTACTATGTTCTTCGTCTCCCATTGCTGCAGTCCTTACATATGGGTAGAATCGCAGAGCAATGGAAAAAAGGGAGGCTGGCAACTAAATAGCATTAGGAGCTGCTGACATGCCCTGTAAGATTGCAGTGGCAAACCCAGCCCTAGACCTAGAATAAAGAGGTAAATGATAATGCTTTGTAAAGGTATGTACAGAACTCCAAGTAGCTGCTTCTAAAATGTCTTTAGTAGCTACCCTCTCAAAAAGCAGTAGAAGTGGCCGTAGCCCTAGTAGAATGAGGCTTGATCCCAACTGGAACATCCTTTCCATGATGAGAGTAACAAAACGCAATACAATGGCCAATCCACTTGGAAATAGTTTGTTTGAGACAGCTTTCCCTCGTGAAGTCAAAGCAAAGAAACAAATAATTGTTGAGATCTTCTGAACTCTTTGGTTCTGCTCAAATAATACCTTAACTGCCTATGTACATCCAAAGAATGCAAAACTGTTTCCCCTTCATTTTGGGGGTTAGCATAAAAAGTAGGCAAATGTATAGATTGGTTCAACGCCACATTAGAAATCACTTTAGGCAGAAAAGTAGGATTAGTACGTAAGGAAACTCTGTCATTGTGAAAAATCAGAAAAGGTTCCACTGCCATGAGGGCCTGTAATTCAGATACCCTTCTAGCAGAAGTAACAGCCAATAAAAAAGCAGTCTTCCAAGACAACAACTGCAATTCAGCTGTAGCTGCAGGTTCAAAAGGAGGCAGAGTCAGCTTTTCCAAAACAAAATTAAGATCCCAGGTAGGAGTAGGAGCCCTCCGTGGGGTCTTATATTCTTTGCCCCTCTAAGAAACTGTTTAACCAATGGATGTGAAAATAAAGGAGGGTCACAATCATAGTGAGCAGAAATAGCTGCAGCATGCACTTTTACAGAAGAGAAGGACAAACCCTTGTCCAATAAAACAGTCAAATATTGCAATGTACAACTCAAATTAGGCAATTCGACATCAAAGCCTTTAGCTGAACTCCAAAGAAAAAATCTCTTCCATTTACCAGCATAAACTTTTTGAGTACTAGGATGCCTGGCTTCCAAAATAACATCCAGAACTTGTTGAGGGAGCCGAAGGTCCTCCTTCTCTAAAACAGAATGCGCCAGGCTGTCAGGTGTAGGGATTGCACCCTGACATTGAGAAAATGATTGTTTTCCTGAGACAATAAGTGAGGAATCTGTGGTAATGGCCAAGGTGGTACATGAATCAAGCTCCTCAACAGAGGGTACCAATGCTGACGAGGCCAATCCGGTGCTATAAGGATCATGCAAGGTTTGTCCCTCCTGACTTTCAACAGCACCTTTGGAAGAAGAGGCAAAGGAGGAAAAGCATACACGTGAAGGTTGCTCCAACTGAAGGATAGTGCATCTATTTTCCAGGCTTTTGGATGAAATAGCCGTGTGCAAAACAGTGGCAGTTGGAAATTCAGAGGAGAAGTGAACAGATCTATGTCCGGAGTTCCCCAAGCCATTGTCAACTGAAGAAATACCTGAGGGTCCAATTTCCATTCGTGAGGATCCACAATCTGTCTGCTTAGAACATCTGCTAAAGAATTTTGTGCTCCTGGCAGAAACTGTGCTCGAAGAGTGATGTGCAGATTCAAAGCAGTTTCCCATAACAGCATTGCTTGTCTGCAAAGAGGGTAAGAATGAGTTCCCCCTTGCTTGTTGATGTACCACATGACAGTCATGTTGTCTGTTCGAATCAACACCAGTCCTGGGTGAAGTAGGCTCTTGAATCCTTCCAAAGCAAATTGAACTGCCAGCATCTCTTTCATGTTGATATGCAAGTGAAGTAGCTCTGGGGGCCAAAGGTCTTGAATCTATTTTCCTCTGAAATGAGCTCCCTAGGCTGACTCCGAGGCGTCTGTCGTTAATATCTGACTTGCCTCTGGTTGGGTCACAGAGAGCCCCTTGTTTAGGTGACATTCCTGAGCCCACCACAGAAACTCTTTCTGAATGCAAGGTAGAATCTGAATGACAGTGTCCAAATCGTGGCAGTGTTGAGTCCAAACGCTTTTGAGATACCATTGTAGCTTCCTCATATGCAGTTTGGCATTGGGAAGTACTAGAATGCAAGATGCCATGAACCCCAAGGCTTGAAGCACTGTCCTTGCAGTCAGCCTGGACATTACTGATAGCTGTTGGAAGTATAGGTGAAGATTTCTTTGTTTGTCCGGGGTAAGAAATGCCATCTGAGTAGCTGTATTCAGTTTCACACCCAGAAAACACATCTCTTGAGAGGGTACTAGACTGGACTTTATTTCGTTCACAGAATACCCCAGGCATCTCAAAACTGTCATTACATACTGCAGATGTTGAAGAAGTTCGTGCTTGCCTTGAGCCAGAATCAAACAGTCGTCCAGATAAGGATAAATTTGAATCCCTGTTAGTCTGAGAAAAGCTATTACTGGAGCCAGGACTTTTGTGAGTACCCTGGGTGCAGTAGACAAGCCAAAGGGCAATGCAGAGAACTGATAATGCAAATTCCCATTCCGAAATCTCAGGAATTTCCTGCAACTGGGCCTGATAGGAATGTGAAGATAGGCCTCTTTGAGATCCAGAGTCACCATCCAGTGATCTTTGCCCAGCATAGGTAACAGCTGTTGCAGTGTCAACATCTTGAATTTTGGAATTTCCAGAAAGGTATTTAGAATGGACAAGTCCAGAATTGGCCTCCAAGTATTTCCTTTCTTTGGCACTAAGAAAAGACGGGAATAAAACCCTGTGCCTCTTTCTGCAGAAGGTACTTCCTGTATTGCTCCCAACTGAAGCAGAGAAGAAATTTGCATCTGTGCTTCCAGTCTTTGCTGATGAGGCACATCCGGCATACCACTGAAAGGAGGGAATGTGTGAAAATAAAATTTGTAGCCTCGATTTATTATGTCCAATACCCATTTGTCTTGGGTAACCAAATACCAATTCCTTTTGAAAAGTCCCAGCTTTCCTCCTAGAGGGGCTGCCAGCAAGGCAGAGTCCGGCAGCTGAAGACACGGGTCATTGGGTCTGTTTCCGAAAGGACTGACCCCTGCCCTCCCTGGCAGAAGGGGTAGAAGAACTCAAAGACCTAGAAGTAACAGGGCCCTGAGATGAAGCCCTACCTCTACCTCGCCTCGACCTGCCCCTAGATTGATAATCCGAAGAGGGGAAAGACCATCCCTTAGCAGGCCAATTCCTACTGAAAAGTCCTTAACTGTCTGCATAGACTTAGCTTTTTCCTCCATTTTTTTCAAAACTGATTCTACTGGAGGACCAAAAAGAACATCAGATTGTAGAGGAGCATCCATAATTCGAGCCTTAACATGCTCCGACAAGGTCTGATCTTTAAGCCAAGCATGCCTACGAACAACTGAACTAGTAGCAGCCACCCTGGAAGAAGCCTGTAAAGCATCAAAACCACACTGCAAAGAATGCTTACCAACTTGGTCTGATGCATGCACTAAATCCTGAAGCTCCTTACATTCAATACCCTCAGCTAAAGCATCAACTTTACATTTCAATTGGCCCAGCAAATAATTTTGATACCGGAGCATATGAAACTGACAATTTAAAGCTCTCATAGCCAAAGTAGAAGAGGTATACAGTTTTTTACCCCACCTATCCAGGGCCCTAGCATCCTTGTCCAGAGAAACTGGATTCTTAACCACAAAAGCCCTAACACCTTTGGGGCCTTGAGTAATAGTTTCTGGATCAGCCCTAGGACTTTTATATAAGTACTTGTGAGCTTCCGGAACCCTGTAGTATCTATCTGGTTTAACCGGGGCAGGAGGCAGAGAATCTGGGTTAAGGGCAGCCTCAGAAAATACATCCTGAACAACATCCAGTACAGGGGGAATAGCCAAGGGCCTATGCTGAGGCAAAAACAAGAATTCTCTTAGTCTTTTACGAGAATCAGAATAATCCTGGCCCTCCCATTTGAAATGTTCCCTCATGGAATGCAAAGTCTCAGAGAAAGAAAAATCTTCTGGAGGGGCGAGAGGGAGTAGTGTCCTCAGCCTCCGAATCAGAATAGGGAGGGAAATCCTGAAGTTCTTCTACAGAGGAATCTGACTCATTGGAAGAATGAACCAAACCCTCCAACTCTGTCTCTACCCTGGGCCTCTTCACTGGGGGGGGCATAGAACCCCTAATTAAAGTAATCAAATCTTCAGCCATCTTTAACATGTGCTTCCTAGGAGCTGGACCCTGGGGACTAGCACCAGCAGGGGCAGACTTAGACTTAGAATGGGCTTTGCTTTGAGAAGGAGGAGGCCGAACTACCCTATGAGGGGAGGGAACCACAGACATCAGAGAAGCACCCTCAGCCTGGCCTAACACAGGAGAAGCCACTTCCTGCAGTAACAAAGGCTCCCCTTGAGACTCAGGTAAACTTTCAGAAGGAGCCACTGAAGTAGCCAGTGGTACTATAGAACTGGCGTCCGGAGTGGACGACTCATCCAGTTTGGACCGCAAAGACTTTTCTTTGCGTTTCTTAGAAGAACCAGTCGTCGGAGAATCCGACGGCATGTTGTAATTACAACGTTTACCAAACACCAGCCTAGCACAGTCCAACCGACATTTAATAGTACGCTTGTTAAAAGTAGCACAAAAGCGACACCCAACAACGTCGTGCTCAGGCCCTAAACAAGGAATGCAGAGTGAATGGTAATCCCTATGAGGAATCTGTTTCCCACAAGAAATACAGTTATTAACTTTTTCTGACATCCGGCAATACTGAGGCAAGAAAAAGACAAAAGTGTCCCCAACGGGGTACTTAGCCCAACTTGGTCTCCGGTCTGAAACTCGAAAACCGACAATTCCAGAACACCGAACGGCACTTGCAAATGCTGCTTCTGCTTAGGACCATGTGGCAAGAAAGACTGAGGTTATGGCGTCGGTCATGCGCATTTGTACTGACACATACTGACGTCAGTATCGGGCGCCGATGACCGACGCCGGTTCTAGCCCTTTGGTATTCGGGCCGATTGTGGACAGCGGAGTACCCATATGTAAGGACTGCAGCAATGGGAGACGAAGAACATCTACTACCTACAATTCCAGCAGACTCACCATAATAAACCACAAACATTCTGGGTGAGTATTAATCAACTATTACACCCAGGTCAATCCATCACACCAAACCCACAAGGCACAGACCAGGAGAATCCCAAGCAGACTGCTAATGCCTTTAATACCTTTTGCACTGAGGCCATTCAAACTCTTGCCAGTCAGTTATCTACTCAGAACTTAAGTATATCAAACTCTAACTCTAACCCATCCCCTCCATTTCTCTTCCAACCAGTCCCAACAACATATATTCTTACCCTTATCCAAAAACTGAAACCGTGCACTCCTTCAGCAGCTCAACTACCCGCTGAATATCTACAAAAAGCAGCCAAATCCATCGCCAATCCCATTTTCATTCTCATCAATAGAACCATCAGTGAAGGACACATCCCTAAAATCTAAAAATTATCCCATATTATCCCCCTTCACAAGGGTGGGAACTCTACTGAACTCTCCAATTACTGTCCCATAGCCCTACTTTCTCCCTTAGCAAAGATCATGGAAAAATACATCCACAGACAATGGCTAGACCACCTAATCCAAAATAACTTACTTTCAAACTCTCAGCATGGTTTCAGACCTTCCCACAGCACTACTACTGCCCTCCTTTCCTTTACTGACTGTATTAACAAAAAACATAACCTCAATATGCTTTCCTCTGCACTGTTTATAGATCTGTCTAAGGCATTCGATATGGTAAATCACCAGATACTTATAAATATCCTCAAATCCCTGTCACTAGATGCACTAGCTATAAAATGGTTCCACTCCTACTTAGATAACAGACAACAGGCTGTACTTTGGCATAACATTCTATCTACCCATCTGCCCATTAACATTGGTGTTCCTCAAGGGTCCATATTAGGACCTCTCCTGTTTTCTATATTTATCAATGACCTTCACCTAGCAATCCCCCAGGCTACATGCATACAATATGCAGATGATTCCACACTTATATGCTCAGCCACATCTATATCTGAACTTCACTCCCTTACGCAAAATGTGTTTAACACAGTTGAAAAATAATTTACACAGTGCTGTCTCCTTCTGAACCCCCCAAAAAAACTAAACTCCTCCTTTTTACTCCTACTTCTAAGTCCCCCCAATAGACATTACAGTAACATCCAATAATGGTGCTCTCATATCCCCAGATCCAGCTGCCAAACTACTAGGTATCACCATAGATAACAACCTTAACTTCGACACCCATGTTAACAATACTCTAAAATCTGTTAATAGAAAACTAGGCTCTCTCTACAGGATCAAACCCTTCCTCTCTCCTGCAGCTAGAATAACTATTGCTCACACCCATCTAATTTCTACTCTCCTCTATGCCTCACCCATATACACTAATCCCTTTAAAAACAACCTTAATGAAATGGAAAACTCCTACAATAACATAGCCAGATTGCTACAGGTAACCCTTTCAGAACCCACCACTGTTTTAATCTAAAGCAGCTAGGATGGCTTGAATTACAAAATCAACCTAATTCCACCAACTGATCATTGCCCATAAAACCTTTACCAACCTACCAATACCCCTATACTATCTACCATCATACCTACAACAATCTAAAGACTTTACGATCATCACATAAACGTCCTGTAAATATTTGTAAATCAAACAACAGGGCTGGGGACTCTCTTTTCTCTAATACTGTTGGAAAATCCTCAGAATAAACTGGTTGTGCCCCTGCACTAAACCTGACTGATCAACTAGCTCTTCTTACTTGGTTCAACCTACCCTCCTCTTCTCAGTAATCAAGTTCCTTTTCTTAATAACAACTTACCTTGTCCTTCTATACTATTACTTACATCTTCAGAATCTCATTAAGGAGACTACATTTGCTAATATATTGTATAGTTTCAGCTCCTACTTTTTCTTTATGACGATTGTATACTAATATATTGTATAATTCAGCTGCCATCTTTTTCTTTTTGATGTATTGCAACTACATTTTGTATTGTACTAATTATATCTGTATATTTTGCACTATGTTATGAACGAATGACCTCTTTGATTATTCTCTGTACTGCACCTGCAATGTTTATTGTATACATTCATTTTTGTATATGTGATTTTGTTTGTTTCTTCTGAGCTCATCTCCCCGGGCCTCTACTGAAAATGGGCATATATCCAGTTAGACTAGCCCAGTCAACAAATGTAAAATAAAAATAAATACATTTTAAGTTTGAGGTTAGTTGATTGAAATCTGATTTATATGTTTACATTAAAGTAGTAATTATAATAATTTATTATATCACCATATATATTTTTCTATATATGATGTTTATTAGATTAGTTTTCACAGTTATGGGGGTATTTGGGGCATTTTGCATTTGATTTTTTGAGTAAACATTATGAATATGTGGTATGGGACACTTGCATAACATACTGGGCTTGTATGTAAGCAGTGTCACAAGCAAATGTAAAAAGGTATAAAATGTTAAATGGTTAACAAGTGTATGATGTGCATGTTTCTGCTACTTCATAAACCAAGGCTTACTGCTGACTAAGACACACACTGATAAAGCCTTTGAGCAAAACCGGTCTGTGCTGCAGACTGTGCCTGGAATAAATTCTTCATTTGCTTTTATGCTGTCTTTGGTTTCTGAGTGCTTATGTATCTTGCTGGTTTTATCTATATATCTATATTTATATATATATATATATATATATATATATATATATATATATATATATATATATATATATATATATACCTACATATTATATGTATATATATATATATATATATATATCCAAAATAAAGCAATCGGACACTGCTGAAGTAAAAGTGCAAAATCCTTTATTCGTTAGCGCTTTCGGGATAAACCCTTCCTCAGACAAGGTACAGAAAAATAAAACTCACATTTAAAAAACTAACAACCAATCATTTGCTTAAAAAAAAACGCCTTTTTTCTAAAGTGGGTTTTATTGGTAATACATCATTGAGTCCAGGTTCTCTGTGTGCCATTAGATTAACTATCCATTTGGATTCTGCTAGAGCTATCTGATGTCTGATATCACCCCCCCTGGTGTTGTATTTTATATTAACAATGCATCTAAATGTAAAAAAGTGTGTGGGGTTTAAACTAATGTGTCTATACAATGCATTGCTTAGGTCTTTATTCCTAATATTACCCAAATGCTGCAAAATTCTTACTTTAAACATGTTACTGGTAATTCCAACATAAAATGATGGACAGCAGACGCATTCTGCCAAATAGACCAAATTCTGCGTCCTGCATGTTGCTCTACCTTGAAAATGGAATATTTTCTGCGTGTTAGGGTGCCTAAATGATGTCTCAGTGTTGATAAATGCACATGCCTTACATTTACCACATGCATGTGTACCTAATCCCATATTTGGTGCCCTTTCACTAGCCTGATGTGTTTCTTTGCTGAAAAGGTCTTTCAAATTTTTGTTCCTTCTATATGTAAAAAAAGGACGTGTTCCTACAATATCTTTTAAATTCAGATCACTGGTCAATATATTCCAATTATTATGTATTATTCCACTTATATCATTCGCATTACTGCCATAGGTTAATAACAATCTCGGTTTATCCCCCGATTTTCTATCATTCTTCTGATTGCACCCCTGATTATATGTGGTTCTTAACCAAGGTTGATGTTTATTCCTATGGTTGGTGTTGTTACCTGTAATATTTTTAACCAAGGCCTTATCATAACCTCTTTCCATAAAGCAGTGGTCTAGCTTATGCATTTCAATAGCATATTGTGCATCTTCTGAACAAATTCTAGAAACTCTGCTCATCTGCCCTTTTATAATATTAGGAAAGATGTGCCGCGGGTGCATACTATCAAAGACAGTAGTGTATTCTGCCAACAATCTTTTTTGTATAAACTGGAGGTATAACCTGTACTAGTTTGTTCTATGTATACATCAAGAAATTCCAGCTTGGTATAAGAGGTCTTAGCACTAAATTCTAAAAAATTGGTAGTAGAATGTAAATATTTCACAAAATGGTTAAAAGAGGCCTCATCTCCATTCCACAAAATAAAAATGTCATCTACAAATCTGACATACATTAAAACGAGATCTTTCCATCTATTGTTGTTCAAAATCTCCTCGGTCTCCCACTGTGATAAAACCAGATTTGCATAGGTGTTTGCACAGGGGGTGCCCATGGCCACCCGTGCTTGCCTATACAACAGTACCTCCCATGAATACATTGTTATCTAAAACCAATAACAACATCTCTTCTACTAACTGTCTCATATGTATTGTAGCCCCTAAGCTCTCAATAAGTGCACCAACAGCTGTTATCCCATAACCATTCTCTATAACAGTAAATAGACTTTTTATGTCCAAAGTGGCCATCAATACATTTTGTCCTTCAATGGGCTTATTCACTTCAGCTAATAACCCCAAGAAATGTCCTGTATCTATTAGTATATTTTTAATCTTATCCATATATGGTTTAAGTGTCACTTGTAGCCATATAGAAATGTTTTCCAGAACCCAGTTTCTACCAGAAACAATGGGTCTTAGCGGTGGATCTATTAAGGATTTGTGAATTTTAGGTAATGCTTTGAAGATAGGAATCACTGGTTTATTGATCCATAAAAATTCAAAAGTTTCATGTGTTATTTGCATTTCTTCTAGCATCATCTGTAATTTTTGTGTACTTTATCAATAATCATTTTCACTTGCAGGGTTGATTTCTTCATATGCAGTATCAGTTGTTAGCATGTTGTTTACTTTATCATTATACCATACTGTGTTCAAAACTACAACTGCTCCCCCTTATCTGCATTCTTAATCAAAATGTCTTTATTGTCTATCAAACCCTGTAATGCTTGCTTCTGTGCAGTGGTTAAGTTATAATATTTACTGAAATTACCTTCATTGAAATACCTGTATAAATCATTCTCACATGCATTCAAAAAAAGGTTAATAGTTGGAGTAAAACATGGTGTAAAACTACTTGGTTTTCTGGGTGCTGGGCAAACAACCTCTGTGTTATCAAACACTAGCTTTAACATAATGTTCCTACAAAATAACATTAAATCAAAATTACTTCACTGTATACACAGGTTCGACTTGGAACAAAGGTGAAACCTTTGTTAAGGACTTGTAATTCTACATTATTCAGCACATATTCAGATAAGTTATATACAATACCAGAACAACTGGAAACAGTCACTGTAATGTCCTCCTTCTCTTGTCTACCAGTCTGTCTTCGCTGGAAGACCTCTTCCATGCCCCTTTCTTTACAGGAGCTGGAAGTTTCCCCAAAATGTGTAGCCGCCTGTACAATCTTGGTCTGGCTCCCGTGGTGTTAAAGTTGTTCCCTGGCGCTTCAGACATCAAAGTTGACGAACTACTAGAATCCGTTAATGAAAGTTCTCCTGATGTGGGATTGTCGGCACAAATAGCCTCTCCACATATTCGTGATATGGTTGTTACCTGACTCGCGTCAGGCTCTCCTCCTGTCTGTTCACCCTCCAATAAACCCTGGTGACTAGTGTCCATATCTTGACGAGAGAAAATGTCTGTATCCACAGCAGGAGCTGCTGTGTGCAGTTCCTTATCTCTAAATGACGTCGCTGGTATAACACGCTCTGACTCTTCTGTCATGCGCGTTATGGATTTCCGGGAATTGCGTTTAGCAAATTCAGCCGTAGTTTCTTTAAATTTCGGCCAAATGAAGATATTACCATTAACAAAATCCTGGTGGTCTCTTCGGATTTTGTTAAGTTTAGTTTCGCGTAATTTATCTGCTTCTTTTGATAAAGATGCTTTCACGGAAATCAGTCTATCTTTACATTTCTGCTCTGTAAAATCAGTTGTTAATCTATCATATAAGGAAGTCACTTCTTTCTTTAAAAGTTCTAACTGTGGTGCAAAGAAATCTATAAGTATACGCATATATTGAAAGCTGGTATTGATGTTTAAAGTCTGCCACTGTGTTAATAGCTCGGGGTAACGATCCCCTTGAGCTGGCATACATAGGATCCTCATTCCCCTGGGAATAATACCATATTGTAGGCAGGCTTCTAAATGAAAAGCCTGCCACTGCAAACGTTGCATTTTACCAGCTTTAAAAGAAAGATCACGTATTAAATCTTCAAATGCTCTATCCACCACTGCTGGAGTAGCTCTTGCTTCTAGTCCTTCCTTCTGGATCCCAAAACCCAAATTCAGGAGTGATTCATACAAGAGACAGATGGCTTTTGAAAACTTCCATAAACCATTTCTCCATAAGGCAGTTTGTTAAGTGAAAGTACTTCAGTGTTACTCTGTTGTTCAAAGCCCTCAGCATGCATAGCTAACAATAATCAAAATCCAAACCAAAAACAAAAGTAAGCTATGCCAAAGTCCAAATGTGCTCAAATGGTGCCCTTTCACTAGCCTGATGTGTTTCTTTGCTGAAAAGGTCTTTCAAATTTTGTTCCTTCTATATGTAAAAAAAGGACGTGTTCCTACAATATCTTTTAAATTCAGATCACTGGTCAATATATTCCAATTATTATGTATTATTCCACTTATATCATTCGCATTACTGCCATAGGTTAATAACAATCTCGGTTTATCCCCCGATTTTCTATCATTCTTCTGATTGCACCCCTGATTATATGTGGTTCTTAACCAAGGTTGATGTTTATTCCTATGGTTGGTGTTGTTACCTGTAATATTTTTAACCAAGGCCTTATCATAACCTCTTTCCATAAAGCAGTGGTCTAGCTTATGCATTTCAATAGCATATTGTGCATCTTCTGAACAAATTCTAGAAACTCTGCTCATCTGCCCTTTTATAATATTAGGAAAGATGTGCCGCGGGTGCATACTATCAAAAGACAGTAGTGTATTCTGCCAACAATCTTTTTTGTATAAACTGGAGGTATAACCTGTACTAGTTTGTTCTATGTATACATCAAGAAATTCCAGCTTGGTATAAGAGGTCTTAGCACTAAATTCTAAAAAATTGGTAGTAGAATGTAAATATTCCACAAAATGGTTAAAAGAGGCCTCATCTCCATTCCACAAAATAAAAATGTCATCTACAAATCTGACATACATTAAAACGAGATCTTTCCATCTATTGTTGTTCAAAATCTCCTCGGTCTCCCACTGTGATAAAACCAGATTTGCATAGGTGTTTGCACAGGGGGTGCCCATGGCCACCCGTGCTTGCCTATACAACTAAGTACCTCCCATGAATACATTGTTATCTAAAACCAATAACAACATCTCTTCTACTAACTGTCTCATATGTATTGTAGCCCCTAAGCTCTCAATAAGTGCACCAACAGCTGTTATCCCATAACCATTCTCTATAACAGTAAATAGACTTTTATGTCCAAAGTGGCCATCAATACATTTTGTCCTTCAATGGGCTTATTCACTTCAGCTAATAACCCCAAAAAATGTCCTGTATCTATTAGTATATTTTAATCTTATCCATATATGGTTTAAGTGTCACTTGTAGCCATATAGAAATGTTTTCCGTAACCCAGTTTCTACCAGAAACAATGGGTCTTAGCGGTGGATCTATTAAGGATTTGTGAATTTTAGGTAATGCTTTGAAGATAGGAATCACTGGTTTATTGATCCATAAAAATTCAAAAGTTTCATGTGTTATTTGCATTTCTTCTAGCATCATCTGTAATTTTTGTGTACTTTATCAATAATCATTTTCACTTGCAGGGGGTTGATTTCTTCATATGCAGTATCAGTTGTTAGCATGTTGTTTACTTTATCATTATACCATACTGTGTTCAAAACTACAACTGCTCCCCTTATCTGCATTCTTAATCAAAATGTCTTTATTGTCTATCAAACCCTGTAATGCTTGCTTCTGTGCAGTGGTTAAGTTATAATATTTACTGAAATTACCTTCATTGAAATACCTGTATAAATCATTCTCACATGCATTCAAAAAGGTTAATAGTTGGAGTAAAACATGGTGTAAAACTACTTGGTTTTCTGGGTGCTGGGCAAACAACCTCTGTGTTATCAAACACTAGCTTTAACATAATGTTCCTACAAAATAACATTAAATCAAAAATTACTTCACTGTATACACAGGTTCGACTTGGAACAAAGGTGAAACCTTTGTTAAGGACTTGTAATTCTACATTATTCAGCACATATTCAGATAAGTTATATACAATACCAGAACAACTGGAAACAGTCACTGTAATGTCCTCCTTCTCTTGTCTACCAGTCTGTCTTCGCTGGAAGACCTCTTCCATGCCCCTTTCTTTACAGGAGCTGGAAGTTTCCCCAAAAAATGTGTAGCCGCCTGTACAATCTTCGGTCTGGCTCCCGTGGTGTTAAAGTTGTTCCCTGGCGCTTCAGACATCAAAGTTGACGAACTACTAGAATCCGTTAATGAAAGTTCTCCTGATGTGGGATTGTCGGCACAAATAGCCTCTCCACATATTCGTGATATGGTTGTTACCTGACTCGCGTCAGGCTCTCCTCCTGTCTGTTCACCCTCCAATAAACCCTGGTGACTAGTGTCCATATCTTGACGAGAGAAAATGTCTGTATCCACAGCAGGAGCTGCTGTGTGCAGTTCCTTATCTCTAAATGACGTCGCTGGTATAACACGCTCTGACTCTTCTGTCATGCGCGTTATGGATTTCCGGGAATTGCGTTTAGCAAATTCAGCCGTAGTTTCTTTAAATTTCGGCCAAATGAAGATATTACCATTAACAAAATCCTGGTGGTCTCTTCGGATTTTGTTAAGTTTAGTTTCGCGTAATTTATCTGCTTCTTTTGATAAAGATGCTTTCACGGAAATCAGTCTATCTTTACATTTCTGCTCTGTAAAATCAGTTGTTAATCTATCATATAAGGAAGTCACTTCTTTCTTTAAAAGTTCTAACTGTGGTGCAAAGAAATCTATAAGTATACGCATATATTGAAAGCTGGTATTGATGTTTAAAGTCTGCCACTGTGTTAATAGCTCGGGTAACGATCCCTTGAGCTGGCATACATAGGATCCTCATTCCCCTGGGAATAATACCATATTGTAGGCAGGCTTCTAAATGAAAAGCCTGCCACTGCAAACGTTGCATTTTACCAGCTTTAAAAGAAAGGTCACGTATTAAATCTTCAAATGCTCTATCCACCACTGCTGGAGTAGCTCTTGCTTCTAGTCCTTCCTTCTGGATCCCAAAACCCAAATTCAGGAGCGGATTCATACAAGAGACAGATGGCTTTTGAAAACTTCCATAAACCATTTCTCCATAAGGCAGTTTGTTAAGTGAAAGTACTTCAGTGTTACTCTGTTGTTCAAAGCCCTCAGCATGCATAGCTAACAATAATCAAAATCCAAACCAAAAACAAAAAGTAAGCTATGCCAAAGTCCAAATGTGCTCAAATAAAAGACAAATCCAAAATAAAGCAATCGGACACTACTGAAGTAAAAGTGCAAAATCCTTTATTCGTTAGCGCTTTCGGGATAAACCCTTCCTCAGACAAGGTACAGAAAAATAAAACTCACATTTAAAAAACTAACAACCAATCATTTGCTTAAAAAAACCCGCCTTTTTTCTAAAGTGGGTTTTATTGGTAATACATCATTGAGTCCAGGTTCTCTGTGTGCCATTAGATTAACTATCCATTTGGATTCTGCTAGAGCTATCTGATGTCTGATATCACCCCCCCTGGTGTTGTATTTTATATTGACAATGCATCTAAATGTAAAAGTGTGTGTGGGGTTTAAACTAATGTGTCTATACAATGCATGTAAGGCATGTGCATTTATCAACACTAATATTTAGGCACCCAAATGCTGCAAAATTCTTACTTTCAAGGTAGAGGTCATTCAACATAAAATGATGGACAGCAGAATTCTGCCAAATAGACCAAATGCCTGGTCTTGCATGTTGCTCTACCTTGAAAATGGAATATTAACATGTTTAAAGTAAGAATTTTGCAGCATTTGGGTAATATTAGGAATAAAGACCTAAGCAATGCATTGTATAGACACATTAGTTTAAACCCCACACACACTTTTACATTTAGATGCATTGTTAATATAAAATACAACACCAGGGGTGATATCAGACATCAGATAGCTCTAGCAGAATCCAAATGGATAGTTAATCTAATGGCACACAGAGAACCTGGACTCAATGATGTATTACCAATAAAACCCACTTTAGAAAAAAGGCGGGTTTTTTTAAGCAAATGATTGGTTGTTAGTTTTTTAAATGTGAGTTTTATTTTTCTGTACCTTGTCTGAGGAAGGGTTTATCCCGAAAGCGCTAACGAATAAAGGATTTTGCACTTTTACTTCAGCAGTGTCCGATTGCTTTATTTTGGATTTGTCTTTTATTTGAGCACATTTGGACTTTGGCATAGCTTACTTTTTGTTTTTGGTTTGGATTTTGATTATTGTTAGCTATGCATGCTGAGGGCTTTGAACAACAGAGTAACACTGAAGTACTTTCACTTAACAAACTGCCTTATGGAGAAATGGTTTATGGAAGTTTTCAAAAGCCATCTGTCTCTTGTATGAATCCGCTCCTGAATTTGGGTTTTGGGATCCAGAAGGAAGGACTAGAAGCAAGAGCTACTCCAGCAGTGGTGGATAGAGCATTTGAAGATTTAATACGTGACCTTTCTTTTAAAGCTGGTAAAATGCAACGTTTGCAGTGGCAGGCTTTTCATTTAGAAGCCTGCCTACAATATGGTATTATTCCCAGGGGAATGAGGATCCTATGTATGCCAGCTCAAGGGGATCGTTACCCCGAGCTATTAACACAGTGGCAGACTTTAAACATCAATACCAGCTTTCAATATATGCGTATACTTATAGATTTCTTTGCACCACAGTTAGAACTTTTAAAGAAAGAAGTGACTTCCTTATATGATAGATTAACAACTGATTTTACAGAGCAGAAATGTAAAGATAGACTGATTTCCGTGAAAGCATCTTTATCAAAAGAAGCAGATAAATTACGCGAAACTAAACTTAACAAAATCCGAAGAGACCACCAGGATTTTGTTAATGGTA